>NC_133335.1:95820357-95890357 GCF_042186555.1 Aquarana catesbeiana
GACTAGCATACAGACGAGCGGACTTCGGGGTCCGTCGTACTTACGACGTAAAGATTTGAAGCATGCTTCAAATCTAAAGTCCGTCGGATTTTAGGCTAAAAAAGTCCGTTGAAAGTCCGGAGAAGCCCACACACGATCGGATTACCAGCCAGCTTTAGTCCGTCAGCGTCCGTTGGACTTTTGTAGACGAAAAGTCCGACCGTGTGTACGCGGCATAACCGAGACCTATGAGAGGAAATGGAGACCTGTTTGGAGAAAGTGGATGATGCTGTAAGGCATGAGATGTTAACTCCCCATTTGAGGTTGTTCATGTTGACTTCTGATGTTTGAAAATGACAAGAGCAGAAAAAAATGTTGAAAGTTGAACTGCATTCCTATATGGATATATTTTATATTTGATGTGTGATACTTATGATCTTGGAATTTCAATGTTTTCACTTTCATGTCTAACACTGTTCTCATAAAACCAATAAAAATAATGAAACATGAATGTCTATTTGCAAACTAAGCATTATATATATATATATATATATATATATATATATATATATATATATATATATATATATATATATAATTTGGAAATATGATAAAACAAACCATTTTTTGAATGCATTCACTTCAAATAAAAATTTAAATATAAAATCCTGAATATTGCATCTTTGGTATCGTTTTCATGAAAGCACATCTTCACTATGGCAGGAGGGTGATGTATAAAAATATATTAAAAGCAAATTTAAAATGCATAACTCTCCAACCACACTAAATGAAAAATGCAAAATTGTGAATATAGCTTGCCCAGATAGGTGCACAGATAAAAAAATACAAATAGAAGGATGTACGCTGTGGCTCCCCCCCCCCCCCCAAAAAAAAAAAAAATCCATTATTATATATCATGATAATTAAAACTACAATTTTAATTTATCAGGAAGTTACATGCAACAGCAGCTTATATGCAAAATTATATGACATACCATTATGTTCAATAAATCAGAGCTTTGCTTAAATCAGAGCTTTGCTTGCCTCCTTGGCTGCAAATATAGACAGTGCTTTAGAGAGCCTTAAATAAATAGTTTAAATATTTATATTGCAGAGGCCAGCAACCTATAGCAGGTGTGCCATGCATGGCACTCAAGGTGCCTTTGCAGGGCACTCAAGCCTGCCACAGCCAAACAGGCTTTGCCTATCAGGGATCCCCGTGGAACTTCAGATATCTGCTAGTGCAAAACGAGGAGTGATTGCAAGTGGTGAGGAACAATCCTCAATTTACACTTTGCAGCACTTAGAGGAAGTGGTCTCAGATCAATTCCTCCTACTGCTTTTGAAGCCAAGGGACTTCAACATTTCGTTTTGGCACAGTACTACTAAAAGGTTGACCAAGTGAAAAAAATTTGTTGCACACCAACAGCTTAATTGAAAGACTGTCACCAGGACTATACCAACAACGGACCAAGGGATGACAACGTTTCACACATACATTGTGCTTCTAGGGGTGCTAGGGGTTTTGAAGAAGCATGATGTTTGGACATTTTGTAAAATGTCGCCACCCCTTGATCCGTTGTTTTAGTCCTGGTGGCAATCTTTCAATAAACCTGTTGGATGGATGTTGGTGTGCAGCTAATTTTTCTAACTTGGTCAACCTTTTAGTAGTACTGTGCCAAAACAAGATGTTGAAGTCTGCAAGACGTCTCAGCTAATTTTTCTCACTTGGTCTACATGTTCATGGTTGCGAGCCATAGCTAGCACCCAGCCCTTTCTTTTTGGTGGATTATTTTACTCACCTGGAGCAGTGATCTGTCTCATTTCTCCTGACTAGTAAAAGGTTGCCTACCCCTGTTCTATTATATGGCAAAACAGTTTGTCATGGACAGATGACAATAACAACAATATTCCACTCAACCACATATCAAATCAAAATGGTGCTTTCCGTGCCTTCTAGGATGCAAATAAAGGGACTGCTTCCTTCAGGTGTACAGTTTGGGCTAGTTCATGTTCAATTGATATGGTCGCCAGGCCCACCAACCTTTCTTGTCATAGTGGAGCGCAGGTATGTTTTTATTAGCTTCATCTTTGAGAAGCTTTGCTCTCTACTAGCAACAGCATTCGAAAAGAAGGCAGTCAAATGTTTTTTTCAGATATACTCCAGCACGCCCTTTGGCGACAAGTCTGCAGGGACATATTTTGGCAGAGCTTTCAGTTCATCGTTGAGATTATTTGACCCTATATCCCGCATGTTATCATGGAACAAAACGCTTTCCAATTTTTCGCACTGCTGGGGTAGGTCTTCAGGTATTGCTTCCTTGAGTTTGGAAATGTTATAGAGCACCACAAAGACATTGCTGTGAAGCTGTAACAAAATGTTCTTCCGGTGACTGGATAGCAGAGTCTAGAACTTGGAAAAAATGTTTTACTTTCATCTGTTTAGGATCACTGATGCTTTCATTCTCTGCCTTATAGTCAAAATGGGTTCTTCTGTGGCGAGTCTGAATTTCTGCAAAGGGAAAAGCCGGCTCAATGTCAAGTTCCTCTGCCATCTTTTCTGCACTTTTCAAAACCTTTTCAAATTCCTCATCTGGCCGATAAGTCTGGGGTAATGACTTTGTCATCTGAATTTGTTGAACTTCTGCAGAAATATCAACATCAATCCCTTGCAGTCTTCTGTTTACAATATTTACATGGAAGAGTACTTAATGCCACAATACTAGACCACAAAGAAATTTAAAATGACATATCATTCTTGTGATTGCTCTGCATTCTTCCAATATTTTACCATGAGCTTTGCCTGTTAAGGCACCATCCTCCATAACTGCAGTTATGGCATCATACATTTTCCCAACCTGGTTTCAGATAGCCTTCACTGCTTCCACATGACTCTCCCATCGTGTGGTGCTTAGTGATTTCACTATAATCTGTGAATGTCCAGGATGTTGTTTTTTGGATTTGCCAATGGTGGGTCGATGCAGAGAAGAATGCATATACACTTTGTTTTACATTAAAGAACTCAGAAGCTTCAGAACATGCCGAGGCAGCATCGCTGATGACCAAGTTCAATGAATGGGAACTGCACGGGATGAAAATTGAAAATGAAAATCTGAGATTAAACTCTCACACTCATGTTTGTACACCACAGATTTTTCCCTTCATATTACAGTAGCTCCATTGTAATATCACTGTCTTCTCATATCCTTAAGATCAATTCCCATTTCTTCAAGCTTCTCAAGAAGTATCTTTGTCATTCCAGATCCTGTAGTATCATTTATGTCGATGAACCCCAAGAAATGTTCTGACCTTTACACCTGAGTCAGTTGCTGTTACAAAATGCACCATTAAAGTCATTTGTTCAGAATGGCTTATATCAGGTGTACAGTCAAGAATTACAGAGTAATATTTTGCAGCATTCGGGTTTCCCACAATTGCCTGTCTGATTTGTCCTGCCAGTAGCTGGATGATTTCAGACTGGGCCAATGCTAGCAAGAGAGCGGCAGAAGAGCAGAATATAGTGGAGGAGCCCGGCAGAAGAACCGGAGAGCGGGAGCAGAACCAGAGACCTGGAGAATAGACCGGAGAGCGGGAGAAGAACCGAACACCGGGAGAAGAGGCCGGAGAGAGCAGAGAAGTCGGAAGAGACCCCCGAAGTCAGAAGAAGACCCCCAGAGCTGCCTAATAAATTACTTTCAAAACCTGTGTAGTGTGTTTTTTTAATTGACACTTTTTCCCCAGGTGAATGGGTAGGGGTACGATGTACCCCATGCTCATTCACATAGGGTGGGGGGCCGTGATCTGGGGGCCCCCTTATTAAAGGGGGCTCCCGGATTCCGATAAGCCCTCCGATCGCAGACCCCGACAAACAGAGCCACAGGGCGGACCCCCTACAGGCTCTCGATGACTTGCTGCACTGTGGAATTTGCTTTGATTACTTCAACATCGCCATGATCATCCCGCAATGTTCTCATAACTACTGTTCTCTTTGCATACGGAAGTTCCTGTCATACAAGACTCAGTGTCCCACCTGCTTCGTGATTTCCTGATACAACCATCAATTTCCCAGTGCCACATAGAGTCCAATGAATGTAAAGTCTGTGAGTTGGTAAGCACACTCAACAGCTGTGGTGGTGGGACATCACCTTCGTTTTTAAATGCACAAAAGGGTGTTGGTGTCAGGTGCATGCTCATGTTTCGTTGCAAAACAATATTATACTATGGCAAGTTTTTTCGTTTCTTTTTCGGTATTGTATTGAGGGTATCACGCCTGAAATCTGATAGAGCTGATCGGTCCTTATCCAAAGGCCCCGGCTGGGTTTTATGCCATCCGCTTACTATATTTGGCGCTCTGGTAAGGGCAATTCATTTTCGTGATCTTTTGGATTGTGAATATTTCCATACATATGGTGGCATTTGGAAGATCTAGAGTGTTTTTTTTTTCTCTCACCCAAAGTGACATTTGGACTACATTATTGATTATTTATGTCATTACCAACTAAAGGACATTTAGCGCAGTTTCATTTAAAGTGTTTTTATTGAGTACACCAGGTAGGGCAAAACAAGACCAACACTGACAGTTTGTATACTGAGGGCAGGCTGATACATAAACCAAAGACAAAGCATCAACATACAATATGAAGATGGCAAGTCGGCTGGCGCCAAAAATAGCGCCAGCTCACCCACATTAGACATAAAGTACTACAATGTACAATGAAAAGACAATATGCTCGCCCCAGTCAGGTGTACACAAACAGGTTTTTCAAATAATGAAGAAGACATAACAGTTCGGAAATCCAAAGACAGGAAAGAAGACATGAACAAGGTAAGAACCCATAAGATAAGGCAGGTTTAAAAGAGAGAAAGGATGTAAGATCAGTAAGGGGAGAGAGGGGGGTAGGAGAAAAAAAAAAGGGGATGGGGGAGTGACGAAGGCGGAGGCACTTGGAAAGAAAAACATGCTCTGTCACTATAGCTCTACTGAGGGGGTCACAAAGGTGTTGTAATCCTGAGGGAATCGGAAATCTTGCCAGTAAAATTAGGTTTTGTTGAATTTTTCCTCCTTACGTTGTAATGCAGCCATCAATTGTTCCATCAGATTAATTTCATTCACCACAGCTATCCACTGACCAACTGACGGGGGATCTGAGCATTTCCATTTTTGCGGAATGCATATTTTAGCGGCGTTTAGAAGGTGTATCAAGAAGGATTTCTTATAACGACGTCTCGACATCGGGGTAAGGTGGAGCAGGCATTGAGCCGGATCATCTGCAAGTGTAATGTCCGTCAGTCTAAGAACCTAATGGCTACCCAAAAGGGACGAACCCGGGGGCATGTCCAGAAAATGTGCAGTAACGAACCGTCAGGATGCTGACAATGCCAGCAGGAGGAAGGAACTGAAGGGTAGATTTTGTGGAGAAGCTTGGGCACTCTATACCAGCGAGTCAGTATCTTAAACCCAACCTCCTGGAACCTGCTCGCAATTGAGGAGCGGTGTGCAAAGTATAAAATTCGCTCTCTCTCTTCCTCTGAGAAGGCTCAACTCAGGTCATTCTCCCATTTCCGTAGATAATGAGGTATAAAGCCGTCCTGGGGGTCGACTAGAAACCCATACATTAAGGACAGTAGATGATGGAGGGGAGTAGGATCCAGATAGAGCCTCTCAAAAGCAGACGTGGATTGACTAGTGGATGGCACGAACTGCGAGGAGGTAAGGAAATGTCTGATCTGTGTTGCTCTCCATCTATCTAAAGGTGGCGATAGCATTGCTTGTATTTCCTCGATGGTGCACCATCGACCCTCGTGATGAAAGTCTTGAAACCTAAATCTGTTGATCATCAGAAATTCCCTAAACCTCCTCCCCGATAGACTACATGGGAACTCCTGAGCGCCAATTACCGGTGACAAAGGTGAGGGCGTGTGGGAGACCAACGTGACACAACCCGTTTTTACTGCCACCGACACAGTAGTCCCAATCAAAGGGTGGGATTTCAGGGGTACTGGCAGGGCAGAAGTCTGCCACATCAAAGTTGGGAGCGGGAGAGATGTCATTGCCTGTTCCACCCCCACCCACTCCTTCTCTGAGGCATGCTTGGCCCAGTCTAGGGCTCTAGTTAAATGAACCGCCTGGTAGTATTTAAACGGGTCTGGGAACCCCAAGCCGCCCTGGTCTTTTGGTAAGGACAAGATATGATGAGACAATCTTTTTACTTTGTAGCCCCATAGAAAATTCAAAAATTCCCCTCTGACAGAACGAAGGAAGTGGTTTGGGACCGCTATTGGCAATGTTTGGAGGAGATATAATAATTTTGGCAAAACTGCCATCTTTAAAATGCTGTTCCTTCCGAACCAGGAGAAAGTATTCTTGTGCCAGCGCTGGAGATCTAGACGTAGAGAGGCAAGCCAGGGAACATAATTCTCTTGGAAGACTGCTGACACTGAGGGGGTAAGATAAACGCCCAGATATTTCATTTTGTGGCGAGCCCATGAGAAGGGGAAATTCTGTTGAATAATATTGAGAGTCTCCTTAGGTAAATTAATGTTTAAAGCCTCATTAATTTTATAATTAGAAAGAGCAGAGTATGTCTTGAGCGCCTGTAATAAATTGGGGATGGAAGTGACGGGACTTGTCACAAAAAATAATAAATCATCGGCGTAAGCCGCAACTTTATGCTGTGCGTTGCCGGTGCTGATGCCATTTATATTTTGATCATTCCTAATGTGAGCTAGCAGGGGTTCTAGTACCAATATGAATATTAAAGGTGACAATGGGCAACCCTGTCTCGTCCCGTTGCTCAAGGGAAAGGGGGCTGAAATTGCTTCATTGGCTCAGACTGCTGCTGAGGGTTGGGAGTAAATTGCCTCTATCCATTGACACATATGGGGCCCTAGGCCAAGGTGCTTCAACGTGCATTTCATAAAGAGCCAGTTGACCCGGTCGAAGGCTTTCTCCGCGTCAGCTGAAATCAGCAACATTGGAGTTTTCCTGGACCGGGTCAAGTGGATAAGATTCAAGGCCCTAATCGTATCATCCCTGGCTTCCCTGGTTGGGACAAAACCTACTTGGTCGTAATGGATTAATTTGGGGACAAAGGAGATCAGACGGTTAGCTAGTATTTTGGTAAATATCTTGAGGTCCGTATTCAATAAAGATATTGGGCGGTAGTTTGCACAGTCTGTCGCATCTCTACCCTCTTTAGGAATCAGAACTATGTGAGCAAATAAGGAGTCCCTAGGGAGTGGGGTCCCGTCCAGGAGCGCATTATAGGCCTGCACAAAACGCGGCACCAAGTGCGATGCAAACGTCTGGTAATAAAGCAGGGGAAAACCATCGGGTCCCGGTGTTTTGCGTACTTCCATACCTTTGATGGCTTTGAGCACTTCTTGTTCTGTAATATGGCCTTCCATTTCTTCCCTCTCCTGAGACGTCAACGTGGGAACACCTGAAGTGAGCAGGTATTTGTCTATTAACGAGTTGTGAGTCTGCGATGTAGACTCTGTTACCGTAGGGGTCAAATTGTAAAGTTTCTCGTAATAGCTGCGAAAGCAGTTGGCAATCTCTTGTGATTTGAAGATTTTTTAGCCCGAAGGGGACGTCAGAGAGGGGATATAGGAACGTGCCGTGGTCTCACGTAATGCACGGGCTAGGGGTCTGCCAGGTTTACCTCCAAATTCATAGAATAGTCTCCGTGAGTACATGAATTTGGTTTTTGCTTTAGCCATCAGGAGAGAATTAAGGGAGTCACGTAAGTTTTGTAGATCTACGGCTACGTCTCGGGCTAGAGATAGTTTATGTTGCTTTTCCAGGACCCCAATGCGCTGCAAGAGAGAGTCCACTTCTCGTTGACTGTCTTTCTTGACTTTAGCTCCCAATTTTATAAGTACTTCCCTGACTACACATTTGTGTGCCTCCCATAACAAGCAAGGCGAGGACACCGAAGCTGTATTGGTTGCAAAGTAAGCTTTAATCTCCTCCTCCACCATTTTTGCATATGGTGGCTGCTGGATTAAGCTCTCATTTAACCGCCAAGACCCTGGTTGATGTGACCGCCCCCCTCCCAACATGAGTGTCAGTAAAATTGGTGCGTGATCTGAGAGGGATCTCACCCCTATACTGCTGGAAGACACTAAAGGAAGGGCCGATTGGTGTACCAGAAAGTAATCCAGTCTCGAGTAAGAGTTATGAGGGGACGAAAAAAAGGTATAATCCCTAGTGTCGCTGTGTGTAATCCTCCACGCGTCCACCAAGTGAACAGCTGTCAAGGCTTTCTTAATCCGACGAAGGGCCGCGTACGACAGATGCGAGGAACCCGTGGAGGTGTCCAACAGGGGGTCCAAAGCCACGTTTAGGTCTCCTCTCAAGATCACCTGTCCCTCTGCAAAGTCAGTCAGTTTGTCCAAGCAGTCCTCAATAAAGCCCACCTGACCTATGTTGGGGGCGTAGATGTTGACTAGGGTAACAACCTGCCCATAGATAGAACCCTTCACAAAGATGTAACGACCCAGATTGTCACTGAAGACAGCTGACATCGACCAAGCCACATTTTTAGAGATGAGAACACTTACCCCCCGAGATTTAGAGTCTGGAGAGCAGCTGTGGTAAACAAAAGGGTACCTGAAGTTCCCGAATCTTGGGGGTTTTGAAGCCTTAAAATGAGTCTCCTAGGGGAAGGCTACGTGGGCACGATTTCTCCAAATCTCACCTAGCACCTGCGACCTCTTCTCTGGGATATTCAGCCCGTGGGCATTCAGGGAGAGCAAGGTAACTTTTGGCATGGTGATGAATGAAGTATTCCCTGTAAAAAAAAAAAAAAAAAAAAAGGGGGGGGGGAGGGGAGAGAGAGAGGGGAAGGGGAAGGAAAAGGAGAAAGAGAAAGAGAGAGAGGAAGAGAGAAAGATAGATAAGTAGACCACCTGTCGGGAAAACTCCCTCAAGGGTGGTAGCACCAATTCACAACGATAAATGCACTTGTACCAGAAAGTTCTGGTAAACACAAGACTAATATATGGTCTCCACCTAAAAACACGGGTGGAGAGCGGGCCTATGTGGGGGAAGTGTTGACCGTGGCGAACCCGACAACACACATGGGCCACCCCGGGCCAAGGTGAAGTAACAGTAAGTCACGGGGACCTTAAACATAGCGATCTGACTGGGGCCTGAAGCTAGCCATTGAACCACTCCCTGCAGATGTAAATGTAAGGAATATAAAAGAAACTGAATGCTCAGTTATTTAGGGACTGGCAGGATCCCCGGGACCCAAATACCAAGAGAGAAAGAGTTTGCGGTTGTCATATATGATGCAGGGAGCAGTGCAATGGCCGCTGTAGCAGGATAACATAGAGAAAAATGGAACTAAAAAATTCAACAGAAAACAGCTTAATGTATTTGTAACCTTAATATGTTATGAAATGCCCCCAAAACCTCCCTGATCAGGTCACACAACCATGGGAGCTGGGGTGAAAGGGGCAAGTCCTTATGTGCCATCCCGTTGGCAGAGGAACCTGGAGGAGGATGAACTAGAAACAGAATACAAAGCTGCCCCATATTAACTGAATGTCAGATAAAACTTGCTCGTCACTCCGCTTAGACATGTGACTCTGGTTCTTTGGGTATCCTGGCCTGTAAGGTTAAAGTTAGCTAGGATGTAACCAGCGGGAGCAAAGTTTCATGTCCGAGGGATACAGGCTGTAGGTAAAACCGTGCAAGGTCATCCTGGGAAGTTCACAGGGCACATGATGGTTGTCACAGTTCCGGATCAGAAGGGTGGATGTGAGCCTGACCAGAGACCGCACCACTGGAGCGGGACCTTCTGCGCCTTTGGGGCAAGGGATTGGATATCTGTGGAACCGGATCATCAAAAAGGACATCCAACCAACTGGGTACGGGGATCGGGTCAGATCCCAAGAACAAAAAGAACTCAGGGAGTTGGTCCGGTGACCTCAGGGTGAATTGGCGATTTTCCTTCTTCACTTGCACATGAGAAGCCCCAGGTATATGTAGCTCCAGATTCGCGTATAACAGTTAGGAGGGGTCTAACTGCCCTGCGCATCCCTAGGGTAGCATGGGACAGATCTGGCAGGAGTTGAATAGAAGCGCCATCAAAGTCAATAGGACCCCTGTGCCAAGCCTTCCGAAGGATCAGTTCTTTCACTTTATAGTAATGGACGCGACACAAAACATCCCTTGGGCGTCCGCTAGCAGGGGCCATGCCCGGAGACACTCTGTGTACTCTGTCCAACTCAATTTCTATGGTCGGGGCTCTATCAAGGTAGGAGTTAAAAATGGACGTAATAGTCACAGCAAGGTCCCCAGGAGCCATAGCTTCCGGTAAACCCTGGATCCTAATGTTATTCCTCCTGCTCCTGTTCTCGATATCTTCTGACCTTAGTCGGACTTGGAGGAGTTGGGATCTATGGTGGGACACTATGGATTCCAAAGCAGTAATGCGGGTCACCTGTGAAGCTTGATCAGAGACAATAGCAGTGACCATATTATCAGTGTGGGTGACCTGAGCCCGAAGATCCTCCACCTCTCTCTTGAGGGAAGATTCAATACGTTGAGCCCAGCGATCCAGCTCCTGTCTAGTAGGGAGAGTGGCTAAGCTGTGTTGAATCTGCTTCAGGGCTTCTAAAGGGAGTAAATCTTCAGTGTCGTTCCAGTCTTCAGCTGCGGCATGTGAGGGAGACAGGCTTAGGCTTGGTGAGGGGATCGGAGAGCAGTCTCTCACCTCATCTGCAGGAGCCACTGGTGAAGCGGTGAGACTGGATCGTGGGGAAGGTCTGTTCACCACTGCGCGGCTTGTAGTCGGAGGCGCCGGCGCCATGTTGGCTGCGGCCGACTCCACGAGGACCGGAGTTTCTGGGTCCTGGGAGCCAAAGTAGCGGGTGATTACCGCCGATATTCGGGGCCGTGGGACGCTCTGGGACCTCCTCCTTCTGGGCATCAGTCGGGTGACTGTCTCAGATAGTAAAACGGCCGCGGGGATAGCGTGTCGGGAGCTCAGGAATCAGCGTCCGGACTCCGCCATGGTCAGCCACGCCCCCCCATTTAGTGCAGTTTATTTTTTATTACTGTTATTTGTGTTGTCACACTGTTTACTGCTGCTTTATTTTATTTTATTTAATTTATTGCTCCAGCGCGGCATTTTTTATTACATGGAGACTTAACGAGTCCCTCCTCACGGACCCAGTGCCGGTATCCCAAATTTCTAAACACATTGAAGAATACTTTGCCATTAATGACATAGACTCCCACCAGTCTGTGTCATAAAGCGGTTATTAGAGGTCACCTGATCCACCTAGCAGTTGCAAGGAGGAAAGGGAGACTTGCTGATATCGGCCAGACTCACTACTGACCTAGATAAACTATACCACCTACATAGCCAAAATAACTCTCCAGACATACTGCAACAACTCAATGTAAACAGATTGGAATTGGAGAAGATCCTTTCAGACCAGACTGAGAAATCCCTGAGATGGTCTGCTACACAGTAACTCAGCCTCTGCCATGTTTGCGAACAAAACTCAATCAATCTATACAACCCCCCCACACATACAAACTTAGAAACTCCAACGGGAATTTCGTCTCCCACCCCACAGAAGTACTGCAGATATTCTCCAAATTTTACAAAGAGCTCCTTTCACCCCCTACCCTCCCCACCGGACCCCTCTCTCAAGACGTGGCTAGATAATGTACCTCTCCCTGCCCTTACACAAGAAAACCTTCAGGAGTTGAACGCCCCTTGCTCCAAAACCGAAATACTGTAATTGCCATCATCAAAAAATCTCTAAAAATCTTAAATCCCTTTTCCTTGTCAAAAGAAGTTTATTGAGTATACAATGTTATAAAGATACATAAAGTAAGTTTACAAGGATCTATAAAGTAAGCTCATTGTTTTACAGTAGGGTTTATATAGGTAAATATCATGAAATTTCAAATATTAAACATTGGGTTCACGTAAACCTAAATTAAAGATATATATCATTTCCTTAGTTACTTTTGTAGGTATTTAAATGATTTATACCTACTATACATATTGTTTACAAGTAGAGTGTATATAGGTCAAATAAATTCTGATAATGAGCTTTAATCGTAAGGTGGAGAAAAGGAAAGAGAAAGAAGAAAAAGGGTTGAAAGGTAGAGGTATGGTCCACAAGGTTGTCCCGCTCGTCAGTTTATTATTCTTTTTAGTTCTCTTTGAAGCCTTAGAATGGGTGTCTCTGTAAGTCATTTAATCTGTTACCATGGCAACAGGACAGAGTCATTGAAGTTTGACAGGAACTGTTGTTTTATCCAAGGATGCCAAAGTTTTTCAAATTTTGGAATTTGATTTTGATCGATGGCTACCATCTTAGCATGGGACATTGTATTATTCATTCTGTGAATTGTTTCTGCTAGTACCAATGTAGGAGATTTCCATGCCTTGGCCACTGTTTGTTTTGCAGCCGTTATTAGTTGGATCATAAGTTTGAATTGAGAGAGTGTTAACCATTCCGGTTTTAGATTAAGTAAAGTTAAATATGGATCTGGTTGTACTATTTTTTTAAATATTTTAGATGCAATCACGAAGACTTCCTTCCAGAAGGTTTGGATTACTGGGCACGTCCACCATATGTGTAAATATGTGCCTATTTCTGGGCATCCTCGAAAACAAAGAGTTGAGGTATTAGGTGAAAATTTTGCCACTTTAGCGGGTACAAGGTACCAGCGAGTTAGGACTTTATAATTTGTCTCCAGTGCTAAGATGTTGGGTGAAGATGACTTAGATGTGAGCCATATGTTAGACCAGTCCGTGTCTTCTAAAGTTCGTCCCAGGTCCTCCTCCCACCTCTGAACGTAAGAGGGTCTATTAGGATTTGCTACTCCATATAATTGATTATAAAGTGATGAAATTGTACCTTTAGCAAATGGATCTTTTGTACAGATTGATTCAAAAATGGATAATTGGGATAATGGTGTATCCCCCTTTAGGAATGGTGTATAGAAATTTTTGATTTGGAGATATCTAAATATCTCAGAGTTTGGTAGATCATATTTTTCTCTAAGCGATGGGAATGAAAGGAATGATTTAGATGCTATGAAGTCATTTAGTGTCTGAATGCCTGATGTTGTCCAAGCTTTAAAAGAATTTGGATAGATCCATGCCGGATAAAAGGCCGGATTTCTGATAAAAGAAAGGAGAGGATTGTGTGGAGATTGTAACTGATATTTGGTTTTTAGTTTATCCCAGAGAGATAAGAAGTGTTTAGTTATGGGATTATGAATTTTAAAGCGGTCTTTAGGATCAAGCCATAATAAATTTGATATTAATAGAGGGTCATTTTCTGAAGCCTCTATAAATACCCATAATGGGATTTCCTGTTTTGCATGGTATTTGGACAGACTGGCCAAATGTGCTGCTCTGTAGTAGTTAGTAAAATTAGGGTATCCCAGGCCTCCTTTATTTTTGGGAAGATGTAGTGTGTGTATAGGTATACGTGGTTTAGAAGAGCCCCATATAAACAAAGTTGCTCTTTTTTGTACTATTCTCAAAAAATAGGAAGGAATTGGAATAGGGAGGACTCTGAATAGATAAAGCAATTTGGGTAGAATAGTCATTTTGATTGCATTAATCTTCCCTATCCAGGATAAAGGAAGTTGCGACCATTGTTTTATTAGATTTGTGATCTGTCTTAATACAGGAGGATAATTGGTTGAGAATAAGTCAGAATGAGATGCTGTTAAATGAATTCCAAGATATGGGATTGATTTTTCTGCCCATGTGAATGGGAGTGCAGCCCTAGCCGGGATCAATTCCATGTTTGTGAGTGAAATATTAAGCACTAGGCATTTCTTAGGATTAATCATAAGGCCGGATAGGGCTGCAAATCCATCAAGAGCTGGTATTAAGTTAGGACCAGAGACCTGTGGTGATGATAGAAAAAGTAATATATCGTCTGCAAATATACATAATTTGTGTGTAATACCTCCTACTTCAATGCCAGTTATAGTTTGGTTTGTTCTGATGTATTGGGCCATGGGTTCGAGTATAAGGGCAAATAATAAGGGAGATAATGGGCAACCCTGTCGGGTACCTCTTTCGATATTAAAGGCTTCAGATTTGTATCCAGCATATTTTATATAGGCTTTGGGTTTATTATATAATGCTTTGATCCATGTTAAAAAGTGGGGTCCAAAACCCCATTTTTGTAATGAATATTGCATATATTGCCAGGATACTGTGTCAAATGCCCTCTTAATATCGAGAGATAGAAAACATAAAGGGATTTTCCGTTTTTTAGCAATATGTGCCAATAACACTGCCCTGCGTATATTATCGCCTGCCTGTCTATTTGGCATGAAGCCTACTTGATCTCTATGTATTAATTTTCCTATAATGCTATTGAGGCGTTTTGCTATTATTTTTGCTAATAATTTAATATCGAGGTTTAACAGAGAGATAGGCCGATAATTCACACAGGAAGTATCATCAGAAAGGGGTTTTGGGATCATACAAACAATTGCCATTAGTGTTTCTTGCCGAAAAGAATGTCCATCTAGAAGTTTGTTAAAAGTTTCAGTGAGAATGGGAGAGAGTATTTCTGAGAATGTTTTATAGTATAAAGCCGAGTAGCCGTCTGGGCCTGGTCTTTTGTTAAGTTTTAGGTCTTTTATGGCGTTAGCAACTTCATCTATAGTTATAGGCTCATCCAAACTGCTTTTTTGATTCTGAGATAACTCAGGTAAGGTTATTTTTGAGAAGAAGGATTCAGCTTCTGTAGGATTAAATTCATTGTTTGTCTTGTATAAAGTTGCGAGATGTGAGTGAAATTTATGGACTATTTTAACTGGATTACAAGTGTAAACATTTTTTGATAATTTCAAACGTATTGGTTTGAAAGATTTGTTAGTTGAATTTAATGCCCGAGCCAAATATGTACCTGGTTTGTTTGTATTCATGTAGAAATTGTGTTTGGAGCGTTTGAGGGATTTATCAACTGACTCAGTGAGAAATAGATCGTATTCCAATCTAGATTTTTCCAGATGAGATTTTGTACTCTGAGATGGATTATCTTGAAATGATATGTAGGCTGCATTAAAATTGAGTTCTAGTTTTTTTGCTAGATTTTTGTGTTCCCGTTTAAATAGTGCCATTTGTCTTTGTATTGTACCACGCAAGACAGGCTTATGAGCTTCCCACAGTGTTATTGGGGAGATGTCTGTTGTATTATTAATTGATATGTATTCCTTTAAAGCTTGTTCAATGGCCATCTGATGTAGTGGGTGTTTGAGCATTATGTCCGGTAAGTACCACGTTGGGTCATGCGCTTTTGGTATGGCTGAGGCTATAGTAGTGTATACTGCATTATGGTCAGACCACGGAATCGGAATTATATCTGATGCAATAATTTCTGGTATCATTCCTATTGTTAGAAAAATATGATCTATTCTGGTGAAGGTTTGATGAGGGTGCGAGAAATAAGTGAATTTCTTTTTCATTGGGTTACTTTCTCTCCATGAATCTACCAGATTGTATTTGGAAAGAAGTTGAGAAAAAGGTAATCTAGAGGTTATTTTAGATGGTGTAAAAGGTGATTTATCTAGAAATGGGAGGAGGACCTGGTTCGAATCCCCACACATTATCACTGTTCCTATTTTGTGTGTATTAATCACTTGTAATATATGTGAGAGGAATGGTGTAGGTTGTTTGTTAGGAGCGTAGTAGGAAATCACCGTGATTGCTGTATCCATTATATAACCCATGAGTATCAGGTATCTACCTTCTGGGTCTTTAATTTCTGATGATAAGGTGAATGGTGTGGATCGGTGAAATGCAATTAGAGTTCTCCTTTGCTTGGTACAGGCAGAAGCCGTGTAAATTTGTTGATAAAAAGGAGAAATATATTTTGGAGTAGAATCTTTGGTGAAGTGTGTTTCTTGGAGGCATACTATGTGAGCCTTCTTGTTATGGAAAGTACGGAAGGCTTTGGTCCTTTTTTGAGGGACATTTATTCCCTGAACATTCAGGGAAAGTATATTCAGTGGTGCCATGGCAATAGATCAAATAGTTTTGACTTACTTTTTGTTATGCAGAGCTGACTGCGCAGATCAACCTGTGTGGACTGAAGAGATGAATAGATAGAAAAGAAACCAGTGAATTCTGGAGTAAAGAGTAAACAAAAAACATATGATATTAGATGATACATTGTATAAATTATTTTTTGCAAGTAATCACAATTTACCCGTGAAAAAGAATAAATATCTCTCTCAGGGGAATAAGTGCCTTCGTCACACTCCCACATAATATGGTTGGGAGAATGAGGAGGGCTAATGGGGGTACACGGATCTTCCGCTTACAGGAGAGAAGTGCTATGTCAAAAGACATCAAAATGATGATTCATTAATTGGAGTGCAGAATATAGTTTTTGTTGAAATTATTTATTCCAGGGTGGTTGTATATGGTTAGTCTTGCCCTAGGCTAAATAATTCAGTTAGAAAGGTACTGTTAATAACTTTGGTATTGATGAAGATAGTTTGAATTATTTTGGGATTTTAACCCTTTTAGAGTAAACAATTACATATTTTATTCATATGTAACTGTTTAGATATGTTAACTCATAAAACTGAGGTTGTATTGCTTCAGATTAGAATAAACAAAAACATAATTCTAGGAACTAGTTAGGTAATAATATATTTGTTTTAAGAAAAGAAAGAAAAAGCTTCCATTACTTCTGGATTATTGAACATATTTGTCCTAAAAAGTAATAAATCTATTGTTATTACCTGATAATATATAACTGAACAAGAATTTCCTTATTTCACTTATATATTCTAAGGCTATATGAATCAGAAGTAATAAGAAATATAACTGGAATGTAACATGATCCCACACAGTGACTATCAGAATGCAGTTACATTCAGTTATAAATACAGGTTTTTTATAGAGAACCATCTCTTAGTATAATAAATGAAGAGATATCAGGAATTAGGATGTCAGTCCATTGAATCTTCTTGGTCCATGGATGATGTGGCATAACGGCCTCTTTTGTGAGAATGATGATTCTCATTTTGTTCTGAAATTATCTGGGTGCTGCCTGAAGGTGAAGATGACGCCATTCTTCTGCGTGTGGGAGTGTTGCTGCTTGTGGGTTCTGTCAGATTTAATTTTAAAAGGGTTTGTTGTAGTTCATCTGCTGATCTGCTTCTGTAAATTGTACCTTGGTAGTTAAATCTGACTGAAAAGGGGAAGCCCCATTGATACATAATGTTGTGGCGTTGTAGTTCCATTAGTTGGGGTTTCATGGATCGTCTTTTAGTAATAGTAAGTTGGGATAGGTCAGCAAAAATTTGATAATTGTGTCCTTGAAAATTAAGTTCCTTTTTTTCTCTTGCAGCAATTAGTATTTGTTCTTTCGTTCTGTAATAATGAAATTTTGTGATTATATCACGTGGGGGTCCATCTTTCTTTTTGGCTGTGAGGGCTCTGTGTACTCTGTCCAGTTCTAAACGTTCAATAGGGATATCTGGCTTTAGTTCTTGTAATAGAGCAGTAATAGTAGATTGCAGGTCTGTCACAGTTTCAGGTATTCCCCTTATGCGCAAGTTTGAACGTCTGGCTCTATTTTCGTAATCTTCAAGCTTAGTTTGAAGTATTAAATTCTCTTTTTTTAATTGTTCCAATTCTGTTATATTTTCTTGGGTTGTAATTTCAATTTCATCCATTTTTATTTTTATTTCTAAGGCTGCGGTGCGGTTTCCCAGCTCTCTTATTTCTTTGGTTAGGCTTTTTGTTATTTGGTCTGAGGTTTGTTTTAAAGCCTTATGAAGCATCTTTTCAAATTGTAATAATATTACTGGGGATACTGAGGAGGCTTGTGGAGAAGTTTGTGAGAGGATTTGTTCTGTATCTGACTCAAATGGAGAGTCTTGCTGTGACATTTTCTGTCTGTGAGAGCGCCCTGATGCTGTATATTGTGAGGTGACTGGAGCTGCTTCAGCTGCAGTGAGTGCCTGTGAGCTCTTTGTGAGGTGATTTTTATTTCTGCCACGGCTTCCTCCCAGTACCATATTTCCTGCCCAAACTTTCACAGTTTGTTCCCTGGGGCAAAAAGGTTCAAATGGATACCTTTTGAGCCTGCAGGCTCCGCTTTGTCCTTCTCTTCTCTCCTCAGCGGTGTGGAGCTCTAACAATGCATGTCTGCTCTGCTAGGCTCCGCCTCCTGCCTTAAATCCCTTTTCAATCACATCCTTAAAGGACACGTTTTGCCAGATGATATGCTCATGGCTAGGGATGAACTTTGAGTTTGAGTCGAACTCATGTTCGACTCGAACATCGGCTGTTCGCAAGTTTGTCGAACAGCAAACAATTTGGGGTGTTCGCGGCAAATTCGAAAGCCGCGGAACACCCTTTAAAAGTCTATGGGAGAAATCAAAAGTGCTAATTTTAAAGGCTTATATGCATGGTATTGTCATAAAAAGTGTTTGGGGACCTGGGTCCTGCCCCAGGGGACATGGATCAATGCAAAAAAAAGTTTTAAAAAATAGCCGTTTTTTTTCGGGAGCAGTAATTTTAATAATGCTTAAAGTGAAACAATAAAAGTATAATATTCCTTTAAATTTCTTACCTGGGGGTTGTCTATAGTATGCCTGTAAAGGGGCGCATGTTTCCCGTGTTTAGAACAGTCTTTTATTGTTTCACTTTAAGCATTATTAAAATCACTGCTCCTGAAAAAACGGCCGTTTTTAAAACTTTTTTTTGCATTGATCCATGTCCCCTGGGGCAGGACCCAGGTCCCCAAATACTTTTTATGGCAATAACTTACATATAAGCCTTTAAAATTAGCACTTTTGATTATTCCCATAGACTTTAACGTTGTTCGCGTGTTCGAACAAATTTTTTGCCTGTTCGCATGTTCTGGTGCGAACCGAACAGGGGGGTGTTCGGCTCATCCCTGCTCATGGCCAATATGTCCCTGATCCCCAAACCAAACAAGGACCACTCTCTCCCCCAAAACTATAGGCTGATCTCGGTCATTAACACCAACCTGAAAATATTTGGCCACTTCCGGACAGATAGACTTTTTAAAATGATCACCTCATTAATCTCCCCTGATCAAACGGGATTTATCCCGACCAGGCAAATCACGGATAATATTAGACTTGCATCCAATATCATACAAGATGTGGATCTTTCCTCAAGAAAAGTGCTTCTTCTGAGCCTTGACATCCACAAAGCCTACGACAGCGTGTTATGGCCATATCTTGAACTGACCCTCTAGAAATTTGGCTTCTTGGGGCCTTTGTTCACAGATTCTGGACAGTTTACCACCACCCTCGCACTCGGATAAAACTCCCGGGCTGCAACTCTGAATACTTAACACTAGGCAGGGGAACAAGACAAGGCTGCCCCTTGTCCCCACTCTTATTTGCCCTGGCTATTGAGCCCCTGGCCTGTTCTATCAGCCTGGACCCTAATATTAGGGGATACCTGAAGGGGGACCAAGAATTTAAACTTAGTATGAAGTCCTATTATTTTTGACAGACCCGGTGGTTTCTTTGCCCAACCTTATTTCCACCCTATGCAAATACCAAGACATTTCGGGTCTGGGGGTTAACCTCTCAAAATTCTCTGCCCTCCCGATAAATTATATCTTCCATTCAATCTAAATTCGGCTTCTCAATAGACGAACAGACGCTGCCTTATCTGGGCATTAAATTGGCCCCTACACTCCGCAGACTATACCTCACTAAAAAAAAAAAAAAAAATCCATACCAGACACTTCGGTATGGTCCTGGGGGGACCCTTTGCCATTTTTTTGTTGTTTTTTTTTGGTAAGGGGTTCCTCCTCATGATTCATACCAGACTCAAAGGTCCTGGTATTTGTTGGGATCAGAGTCGTATCCCATTCATTGAAGTTGGATGGAAGTCGGACGTGAAGTCGCAGGGCAAAGACGGATCAACAGGTGTACGACTGTTGTGTCGTACCAGTGTGAACCCAGCCTCATACCTAATAAGAAAACATGGATGGAGCAACTCCTGAGGTATTGTTCCCAACTCAAGCTCCCAAGTGTGGGGAGCAGAATCTCACAATGTCCCTAGATTTCAAAACAGTGCCACGGTAATAAGGCACCACCCTGAATGTACACAAACATACCAAGACAAAAATAAACTAAACTAAATAATCAAGATATATACACTGCCAGCTTGTAACAAATAAAAGCCTGTCATACATGCATATCTACAATTACACATGCATAAACAAGGAAGATATTGCCTGTTGATTCTGTACCTTGTGGCCTGCACGTTGCCAACCTCTGCTCGTACCTGACCTTGATCCTGCTCACAATTTGGTTCCTTCTTGTTTGACTGTTACCGACTTCGGCTTGTGACTTGATCCTGATCTCTACTGGGCTAGGAGTATTCTGGGTGCCCTCAATGCTTTGGTCCTGCTAACATGACACCAGCGCCAGAGGCCACTGTCATCATCTCAATCTTCTCATACAGGTACCTGACACTTATGCTTTTGTTCTAAGCCTTATTTTCCAATACTGTATATGATGGTAATTAAGTCAATCTGAGAAGGAGCACCCTATAATCATGTGGCTGGTGCTTTCTTTTCAGCTAGTGCCACCAGAAAAATTCTTCCGTTATTTGCATCTTGGCCATCCACATTATTGTAACAGGTTGGGACTTTATTGGGGGTTAAAGTATATCCAAAGGATCAGGAAGTGATATTGTTTTCCAGACTTGAAAGGATGTGTTGGGGAAGGTCTCTTCACTTTTTTTTTTTTTTTCAAATATAAATTTTATTCAACTCCAATCAAGGGCGAGGGCCCCAAAACATACAAGCAAAAGCAGGTGCCGATTCGGCCATTTCAAGTTGACAACGCTCAGACAAATAAATGGTCAGAACAGTTACATTTAGAGTATAGTTATTGGCTCGTACATACAATTTTTAGTTCAACATGTAATAGGTGAGCTCACGCCCAATTTCAGGTAGTGTATTCGGGGTGAACCTCGCCTACTTTTTCCACTTTACAACCATATAAAGAATAGAGAAGAGGGGGGGGGGCAGGGGAGAGGGCGTGGGAGACACGGCGGCGACATCCTCGACAAGTTATATCGAATCTAGCCTCCGAGGAGGTCAAAGAAAGGGGGGAGAGTTATTTACTAAGCAATTGTTGACCTTCATCTGAAAAGATGAAGACATTCCAGATATCCCAAGTACGTTTGAATTTCTCTTGTTTTTGTTGCGCAGAGAGGATCAGGTCTTCCATCTGCTTGATCTCTTCGACCTTACGTACCCACATAGATGTGGATGGGGGGCGACTTTGTTTCCAGAGAAGAGGGATACATCCCCTAGCCGCATTTAGCAGGTGTCTAATTAGAGATTTCCTGTAAGCTTTGATGGGGATTGTAGATAGATGTAGGAGAAAGAATGTAGCTTCATCAGGGATAGCATATTCAGTGAACCTCTGAGTAATTTGCCTGACCTCTTCCCAAAAGCTCCTTAATTGAGGGCACGACCAGAAGATGTGGATTAGAGTTCCCTCCTCCTCTGAACAGCGCCAGCACCGTCCCGAAGAGGCTGGGAAGCATTTCTGAAGTCTGGAGGGGGTCATGTACCATCGTGTAAGTAGTTTGAAATTGGTCTCCTGGATCTTGGTACAAAGCGAGGATTTCAGGGAGAGTGTTACAATGCGCTGTCTCTGAGCTGCTGAGAAAGAGTGATGTAATTCCCTCTCCCAACTGTCTAAATAAGGCAACTGCGGTGGTGTGTTTGGCTCTGTCAACATCGAGTATGTTTGAGAGAGAATATGCGTTAGTGGATCTTCTCCAGTGCACAACTCCCCAAAGGATGTGAGTATCCATGAGAAATTCCGTGGACTGGGAAGTGAGTGTAAGAAGTGATGTAATTGTAGTGCTTTCCAGTAAGAAATGCGGTAAGGACCTGTCGGATTGGATAAGTCTGCTACAGAAGGCCATTTCTCTTCCGAGATGAAGCTGGATACGTGATCACAGTTTTGATCTTTTAGATGGGAGTATTCCCTGGAAAGCAAGCCCGGCCCAAAGTTAGGATTGCCCAGTACGGGGTACAGCGGTGAAGTTTTGGTTGTGAGCAGAAATCTAAGGGATGATTGGTGGCTATGTCGCAAGGTGGTGCCAATTAAGGGGTGCGATTTTATGTTAGACGGCAAGATATTATAGCACCACATCGCCCCCCTTAGAGGGATGGGGGATTGAGCTTTTTCAATCTGAACCCAAAGTTTACATGATCCATTTCTCCTCCAGTCCAGCACTCGACCCAGGTGAGAGGCTAAGTAATATAGTTTAATGTCGGGTAAAGCAAGACCTCCTAGGTGTTTAGGGAGTATCATCAATGAGCGCCGTAACCGGGGTTTTTTATTTGCCCACACAAAGCCAGTGAAAAGTGAGTGGATCTTCTGGAAAAAGGAGGTGGGGATATGTATTGGTAGTGTTTGGATAAGGTATATAAATTTTGGCAATATACTCATTTTCAGGAGGTTACATCTCCCGAACCATGAGTGGAAGCCCGAGTTCCATTTCTCTAATAATGTTCTGATTTTTGTTAATAAAGGGGGGAAATTCAAGTCAAATGTCCGTGATATGTCAACTGGGATTCTAGTTCCCAGGTATTTTATGTCGGTCCTAGTCCATTTGAAACAAAAGTTGGATGCTAGTTGCTGAGATATTTGGGGTGGGACCTCAATACACATTGCCTCGGATTTCGAGAAATTTATCTTTAAATTAGATAATGAGCCGTAAACATTAAATTCTCGCATGAGGTTTGGGAGGGAGATTCTTGGGTTCGTCAAAGAGAAGAGCATATCGTCAGCATATGCAGAGATTTTGCATTGTAAGTCACCAATCTGTAGGCCTGATATATCTGGATTCATTCTGATTGTACATAAGAAGGGCTCTAGGGATAATGCGAACAACAGGGGGGAAAGAGGGCAGCCCTGCCTTGTTCCATTTCTTATGGGGAAGGGACTGGAAAGTACTCCATTGGCCTTCACTTGTGCAGATGGGTTGGAGTAAATACTTTCTATCCATCGCATCATCCTATTGCCTAGACCAATGTGACGGAGAACAGCTAGCATAAAACTCCAATTTACCCTATCGAAAGCCTTTTCGGCGTCTGTGCTCACTAGTATACATGGAGTTTTCTCGGAGGTTGCTATTTGGATTAAGTTGAGAACCTTAATGGTATTGTCCCTCGCCTCTCTAGAAGGTATGAAACCAACTTGATCTATGTGAATAAGGGACTGGAGATGTTGGGCTAGTCTGGTAGCTATTATTTTAGAGAAAATCTTAAGGTCCAAATTTAAGAGAGAGATGGGTCTGTAGCTGCCACAGGAACTTGGATCCTTCTCTTCTTTATGGATTAAAGAAATATGGGCCTTGAGGGTTTCCCTGGGAAAATTTGAGTTTGCTCCAAGAGTGTTAAAGAAAGTTACCATTCGTGGGCCTAATGTTGGTAGTAGGGTCTTATAATACTGAGCGGTAAACCCATCAGGACCTGGGGCTTTTCCTATCTTCATAGATTTGATCGCTAGCTGTAATTCCTCTAGTGAGATTGGCTCGTCTAATATAGTTTGGGATTCCATTGGAAGAGAGGGAAGGCAAGAGTCAGATATGTATTGGTCTATAACGTCTTGGGTAGGGGAGGGGTTGGTTAGGTTATAGAGTCCCGAGTAGAAGTCCGCGAATCCTTTTGCAATTTGCGTCGGGAGATTAGCTTTCTGTCCATTGGGGGCGGTTATTTGGGGGATGTATGCAGTAGATTTGATTTCCTGAACGGATCTGGCCAAGAGTCTCCCACATTTGTCACCGACTCGTAAGACAATCTGCGAGAAAATTGTAAGGCAGCCTTTGCTTTATATTGCAGTAAATCTGTGATTTGAGATCTCAAGGACCTCAGCTTCATCTCCAACTCCTGAGTGGGTGAGTGTTTATGGTGTGCTTCAACCCCGGCCAGATCCGCTAGGAGTCTGGTAAGCTGTTCGTTTCTCTTCCTCTTAATGGACGCCCCATGTTTAATAAGGACTCCTTGGAGGACGCATTTATGGGCCTCCCACAGTATGCCCGGGTCACAGTCTTGTGTGTCGTTCTCACTAAAGTACAAGTTTAGCTCCTTGGTTACGTCTGCTAATATCTCAGGGATTTGTAGGAGGCTCTCATTGAGATGCCAGAAAGTGGATCTAGGTGATGGTCTCTCAGTGAGAGTGTAAGTCAGGGACACTGGAGCGTGATCAGACCAAGTGATCTGACCTATAAAAGTAGATCGCACTAAGTGTAGCTGGTCGTGAGGGATAAGAAAGAGGTCTATTCTGGAATATACCCCATGTGGAGAGGAGTAAAAGGAATAGTCACGTTCTCCAGAATGCTGGAGACGCCATACATCGATTAGTTGAGTCTTGTGTAATGTCTGGGCTATCCGTTTCCTGTTTTTGGGGGGATAAGAGGAAGTACCGGAAGACGTGTCTACTGGGGGTGAGAGTGGCACATTAAAGTCACCTCCTAGTATAAGCTGGCCCTCCTTATATTCCATCAGTTTATTTACAGTTGTCACTATAAACCCATCTTGATGTGCGTTAGGGGCGTATAGTGTTGCAAAGGTGAGTTGGACTTCCCCGATCTGACCTTTGAGGAACAGGTAGCGGCCTTCAGGGTCTGCTAATATGTCCTGAAGTTTCCAAGGGAGACTACTAGAGATTAGAATAGATACTCCCTTAGATTTTGCGTTGTTATTCGTCGAATGGTACACATGGGGAAAATATCTGTTCCTGAGTACAGGAGATTTGTCAGTTTTAAAATGAGTCTCCTGTACAAAGGCGACGTCCGTGTGCGATTTCTTTAAATCGTGTAGGAGAATGCGCCTCTTCTCTGGAGTATTCAGACCCCTCGCATTAAGCGAGGTCACTCTTAAAGAGCTCACCGCCATGTCTCCCACGGGGGAGAAAAGGGAGATAGGGGGGGCTCAGGTAGGGGTGAGAGCGGGGGAAAGGAAAGGAAGGGAGAGATGGAAGAAAAGGAAAAAAAAACGGAGACGAGGGTCTAGGAATATTGCACCTCACGTCTCTATTTAGTCAAACTAAGCGGGTAAGTTTTGCTAAACTCAGAAGTAAACCAAACCGGATATCCGGAGGTAGACTTACGGCCTAAGTGGGGCGAGGGCAGACAACAACCTAAAAGGAGGTCCCGACTCTCCCACCCCATCCAGCCTACAGATTCGAAGCAGTATAAACACATTATATTTAACAAGAATCAAGAACTTAAATATCTATAAAGGAAAAATATAGAGATAAGAACAAGGAGAAGCATCACTTTGCATTCCATTCTACTCTTGAGTTTTATACTTAATAGTAATTTCTTCCCCCTCGTGTGTCGTCTGGCGAGATGACCCGTTCCCCCCTATAACATCCGCGATGCGATAGATAGTAGCAGGAAGAAGCCAAATCACCAGAAGTTCACCGGGAACGCCCTGGAACCCCTCCTACCTTTGTGAAAAAACATGCGTCCGACTCATCCGCATCATGAAACCCCGAAAAGGAGCTCCAGAGCAGGCAGAGCCCGCGCAACAGGGGTCCAGAGCGCCCCCCGAGTTACCTTAGAAATCTATCATACTCTCAAACCTTTGTAAACACATTAGATTGCCCGGCTCCCCTCCCCTCCATCCCCAATCTACCACATACTCCCGACCCTGTCATGATGTCTCCACAGGAAGGAGGTTACATATTTCTTCTCAGATAATAGTTGTCCATAGGAGTGAGAGAACTCTTCCCGTGGAACCTGTAGAGGACAGCATTGACCCTGTGCGGGGGCGACTTGTGTAATGAGAAAAGTGGTCATATTGTAGGTGTCTCGTCAGTTACGGGAGGTCCTCGGCAGGAGTATGTCAGGAGACAGGAAGGCTTTTGGCGTCCTCCTTTAAGTGGACCGTTGAGTCAGTGGATTCGATTATGCAGCTCGAAGCTTGTAGCGAAGGCAAGTCCGATATCCATGGGACAGAGCGGAGGCAAAAATAGGGGGTATGGAGAGACCGGACGGACCGGGCAAACCCAAAACAAAAAATAAAAAGAAAATAACTGATCAGGGAGCCAAAGCATCGATGGGGATAGCATGAGTAGGTGTGGTCAAAGGAGCAACTCACATCTCTCTTGGCTCATCTAGTGAAGCAGAACGAGGTCGACGGCCGCTCCTCCGTGAGCGCTGCGTTCTAGGAGCCTGATCTCTCATCTCGTGCAGTCGACCAGGAGCCCGTTGCAGGTAGTCCAGCCAGTTAGGAACAGGGATAGGTTCCGTATCCAAGAAGTCGAATAGAGCAGGTAGATTCTCCGGAGAGCGCAGAAGGAAGGAGCGCTGTTCCTTGTGGAAAGTAACCGAAAGGGGAAAGCCCCATCGGTACGTTGCATTACATCTCCGGGCAAGATCTAGCAGGGGTTTCAGCATGGCACGCCGAAGCAGGGTCGGTCTGGAGATGTCCGGGAGGATTTTTACCGATGCTCCGTCGAATTCTATCTCTCCTGATTCCCATGCTCCTCGCGCTATAGCCTCCTTATGGGTGTAATGGTGGAGTCTGCATATTATGTCCCGAGGTCTGGCTGGATCTATCGAGCGGGGACCCAGGGCTCTATGTATTCGATCCACTTCTATTTGTTCCGGTAAGTGTGCTCCCGCGACTCTTCTGAAGATGTCCGTAGCTGTGGCCAGTAGATCTGACGGGCCCGTGGCCTCGGGTAGGCCGCGGAGCCGAACGTTGTTTCTTCTGCTCCGGTCCTCCGTTTCTTCCATGCGGAGCTGAAGCTCTACTGCGGCCATAGATTGGGCTTTTTGTTGGGTCTCCAGTGATGAGACTCTCTGTTCCAAAGACTCTAGGGATGATTCACCTGATGTCAGTCGGGCAGAGAGGGTCTTAACGTCTTTTTTGACTTCACAGATTTCCTTCTTGTGTGCGGCCTCTACTCTGCCCACCAAGGCCTCAATATCTGCCCTCGTTGGTAGGGCCCGCAGTATAGCCTTAAGTTCCTCGTCCACACCATAAGCCCCCTGTAGATAAGGGGGGGGACCCTGGTTTGAGGCAGAAGCCGCTGGTGAACCGGTATAGAGAACCGGGCTCCGGGATCCCTCCGAGGCGGCAAGGTCAGCTTCTCTTTCCGGAGTGCAAGAGCTCGAGGCACATGGCTCCGCCATCTTGGGTATAGGGGAACCGGAGAGGGATTTCCCGAAAAGTCTCTGCAAGTCGGCCAGAGCAGGTGTGGAAGCAGCTGGGCTGTTCTTCTTCTTATTCCTCCGGTATGTCCGCTTCTTGGATGAGAGCATAACGGTGAAAATAGAGCAAAGTAAGCTGAGTTAGAGGTGGAAAGGCCGGGAGCTCAGAGAAAACACGTCTCTAGTCGGCCATGTCCAGACCACGCCCCTCAGGTCTCTTCACTTATTCACTAGGTCATTTGCTGATGTAGAGGTTTGAAAAGACGATTATAGGGAACAGTAACCTTACATCTGTAGTGGTTAAAATATGCACTCCTACTTCTGGTGTCTGGAATGCCAAATGAGGTATCAAGAAGTGTTTTAGTATTTATCTATTTTGTCTGTTTCTATAGTTATGCTATTCTGTTAGAGCTCTGATAACATTAATAGCAATAAGAATAATAATAGTAATATCAGTGTTAAAAGAAGCAAAGGTGTTATTTAATTACAACACAAAGAAAATTACTAATAAGTACATAAATAAATCTAAATGGTGCTACAGATTTATTAATAATAAAATAGCAAAGATGATACATTACATTCTTCCCCAAGTTTGGTGTCACGGCTGGGCTCCAAGTATGGGAGGGAGAGAAAATGGCCTGACTTGGCATTTTATAACACACGTGCACACCCAAAAACCACCCACATCGACACCCCCCACACCTCACCCTACTGGTGACCCCACAATAGGGATAAAACTTTTTGGTGGAAGGGAGTTTATTAAGACGTGGCCACTCACTAAAATTAGAAGAAAAGAGGTTTAACCTTAAACTGCGTAGAGGGTTCTTTACTGCAAGAGCGGCAAGGGTGTGGAATTCCCTTCCACAGGCGGTGGTTTCAGCGGGGGGGGCATCAATAGTTTTAAAAAACTATTAGATAAGCACCTAAACGACCACAACATACAGTGATATACAATGTAATACCAACATATAATCACACACATAGGTTGGACTTGATGGACTTGTGTCTTTTTTCAACCTACCTGCTATGTAACTATGTAACCCCCTGGAAAGTCCTCTGTCTAATCTGTAACTATCATGGATTCTGCTGAAGTCATTAATGTCCTCCAGCAGATGGCATTGTCACACTGTGGGCAAATTCCTTGATCCAAGTCAACATTTAAGCAGCTCATAGATTTGATTGTCTTTCCTTTTTACCACGGGTGGAAGGAAATAAAATCACTTGATTCCCCAATCAACACAGTCAATGTTGATGGGGGAATTCCTCCCACAGCGTTATTGTGTTCTACTGGCATGGGAGTGTGGAATTTTGATCCATATATAGCAAAGTCTTTAGCCTCTTCCAGTCTAATGGGGACCTCTAAGGCTAAAGATAGCTGACATCCTTCAATATGTAGTGGGTTGTGAGGCATAGTGGGTGCAAAGATGGTGAAAGTCATTGGGTGCCAGACACTTCTTGGATGTAAAAGAGGTTTTATTTCTCTTAACAGTCCTTTTTGTATTTTTGGGGGAAAGAGGGTTAGGGCCAGGACACCCTTAAGTAGTTGTAGATTCAATTGGCAGACTCCGAGACTTCAATAGGAGGACAGCCGTGCAAGGACATGCCCCAGCAAGGTGCCACATCTGCACATACAGGAATGCTGTCCCCTATGGCAACAGTCTTTAACAGTCCCTAACTCAAATGTAACAGTTCCTTCAGCTTCACTACAAATGCTTCTTGTAGTTCTTCAACACTGAGCTCCCGGTCTCTCACTAGACCCACTGATTCACTGACTCTGAATCCCTTGAGCTCCTCCAATCTTTGCGGTGGTATCTCCCTCAAGCGTCACCCAAGCTTCCCTGCTGGGTCCCTAGCTTGGCACTCCAAAGACTTCTCAAGCTTCACCCCTGCTGACCGGCTTGGTCCATGGCTTGACACACAAGGCTGCTCTGCAAACGTTACCTCCGCTGATTGGGTCCCTGACTTGATCACCGCCTAAAGTTTCCCGATTCTCCACCGTGCCCGTTCGGTAAGAATACTGCTCCGGTACTTGCTTCAGTTACTCACTGTGGTCCCTGGTAAAGGTGGTTGGTCCCTTAGTGGTGACAGCTCCCCTTCTACCTCCGACCACGAAAGGTTCTCCAGCCGGCAGAACCTTCACTTTTGGTTGGACTGCAAGCGGCAATCCCAACCCTGCGCTGCCCTCTTACTTCTGGATAGACCCTCACATAGCCTGGCAGCCAGATGCCCTCCGGGATAGGCCCAATCTCCGGCCTAGCAGCCCGGGGCATACGACACACATCCACCCAGACAGCCATCCAGGTGGCACAGAACGTGGATCACCTGACTCCACTCAAATATATAAGTGCTCCCAGCAGGCCAAGGGATTCAAGAAAACCCTTGGCCATTGGCTGAGATACCCCATATACCCATAACTGACCTTGGGCTGCCCTTCTCATATCTAGTACCACCAAGTACTCGGCCACCTAGTGGTAGAAGAGAAAAGTGCAACAAGGCCAAACTTAGGGAGAAATCAATGGATCTCTATCAATCAACCAGGATAACTACTCCTGGCAAGTAAATTTGTGAGGAGCATCCCTGCCTAAGCTACAGGGTGCTACACATATATGGATGACTTTAAGCCACAGCTTGCTCTTTACTCTCCCAGTGATGGACAGTTCATTAGATGTTCTTATCTATGTTAAAAACATTCTCCTAGGAAATAAATCTTTATTTGCAACCTTTATATATAAAAACCCTGTCATGTAATCCTGTTCCATTGTTTTTTAAGATGGAATTCCACAGTGACCACATGGGTTATTGATTACCAAACAGTTATAACAGTCCAGAAATGTCTGATATAAAAGATATATCAGTCCTATAGTGGTCAACATAAAGTAATTAAGAAATACATTTTAAAACACCTTTCTTTTCTTTTTTAAATAATGTGTCTATCATTTGGGTACTGTTCTATTCAAATGAATGAATGCAAAGTAGCAGAAAATTAGATTGTGTGTGCAGAATAATGATCAGCTATAAATCTGATTGAAAATCTATATTAAAAATAATGCCCTGAAGCAATTTAGTAGATGGAATCCTATTGCTGCTCGTTTTTTAGTTACTGTTCATACCACTTTCCATCCAAGGCACAGAGGTTATTTATCATGTTCTTTACATTTGATATATATATGTATATATATATCTCCCTGTCAGTTTCCTGCCAGAAATGTCTTTGCAGGTGATTTCTCTTCTGTCACTTTTGTGCTAATAACCCAATTTCTTTTCCTGTCAATTCAGATTGGTTATGAATACCTTCACAGTGATTGCCTCTCGAATAAAGTGGTTTGGAGGTTTCTTCAAGCTCCTAAGGTTGCATGAAGAAATCTATTTCAATGTGTTCTAATTTTACTGAGCTGAGAAAATGATTCTTTTTTTGAATGACTTCCATCTAGGGTAAAGAAATAACGTACATACAATATATTTATAAATCTCTATTTCATACAAATGATACATAGTGTATGTACAACATGTATAAACACACACACACAGATACACACAGCATCTTGCTTAAAGCCCCCTAGGTAGTTCCCCCCAAATTAGACACCAGTTGTGGGGGTTTTGGCCAGTTAAATATACACTGATTACTTTACAAATCCCTGGAATTACCCTCTTATTCCGGTAGCCTGTGCACAAATCACCCCCCTTTAAATTGGACATATTCCTAGAAGGTATACTATAACCACACCTAATTTCTGTTTACATACAATACATTATATTTCGTTCATCAAAAGATGCAATTTACTTAATGCTACTTAAAATCCATCATTGCACTTTATTCATGTTGCTGCTTTTCTTATTTCTCATAATTAAACTAATAGAACTAATAGAGTAAGTTATAACCCCGTCTGGTTTTCTTTCTTTTTTTTTTTTGCCATATGTTTCCTATTGGGGAGACTTCACTTCAAGACCTATAGCCAAAACGGGAAGGGAGAGAAGATCCCTCCAAAGTGAAGGAACCCCTGGTTGTTACCAGGGTCACCAGATTTGGTGTCCTCATTGGAAGATTTCCCCTCTATTCCTCCTTCTGGTGACAACCAAAAATTTGGGATTTTCTTTTACTTTCACTTTTGCTGATAACTGTATACATGACAAATAGAGAGGATGAATCTCCCTAATGGGGTTACAGACGGCATTACAAGTCTGACAGATGTTCTAATCCCTCTCCACTCTATACAAAATTAAAAGAAAAATAAGTTTTGCCTTTATTTATACTTTAGGGAAGGTGGAAAAATAATGCTGGACCCGTAAATTTATCTTATCGGTATTGTTATCTTAAAGTACTGATGTTGATGCAAGTAATCTGGTTCCCAAGTAGGCGACATTTCTCCACTCCAGAGGATCTCCACTGTCTCTGTGGCTTGCATTATAATGTATCAAAAATGTAAACTGAAGTGCTAAGCCATTGCTAAAAGGTCCAAATGTTGTAATGTTATGTTAAAAATGTTTGGGTGGTCCATTCTTGCCTGATGTTTGCCATGTGCACTGAAGGCCACCTTGTAAATGCTAAAAATATGCTTTTTTTCTGCTCTTACTGCATTTGCCATATTTATGCAGGAGCTATTTCTATATATTTTTAGTTAATCACATTTAAGTCCGGACACCTCTTTCCAATCCAGGCCATTTTTCAGATTTCAGTTCTGTCACACTTTGAATGACAATTAGTCATGCAACACAGTACCCAAATTAATTGTATAACATTTTTTTGAGACAGAGCTTTCTTTTGGTGGTATTTAATCACTAATTTTTTTGCCTACATTGTAAAACTTGTTGAAAATAAATACATTTTCAGCAGACAGTGGGCTGAAGCCATCACAGAGCCGGTGTTCTGACATAAAGTGTCCTCCTATCAGATAGTGTCTGCCCCGTACTGCGCAGGCGCAGCGCTTGCGCAGTACGGAGGAGAAGGAGATGCCGAAAGTGTCCGAAGTTGATCAGCTGACCATCAGCTGTACATGGCGCTTGGGCACTTCTTAGCGATGGCTGTGTAAGAGGGCCCCTCGCGGGCTCGCTTCGCTCGCCACGCTTCGGGCACGGCCTCGCTGCACTCGGCAACTATTTATTCTAACTCTATGTCCACTTGGATAGTAGGGAATGAACCTGGACATAGGGTGAGAATAAAAGCGCAGGCGCCGTGTACAGCTGATGATCAGCTGTTGAACTTCGGAGACTTTCGGCATCTCGTTTGTCCTCCGTACTGCGCCTGCGCAGTACAGGGCGGACAGTATATGATAGGGGACTGTATTCGACAAGACACCGGTCCAAGCTCAGGAAAGATCATGGCCATATGGTTGGGATCCGCCTACATGCTCCAATGAGCGTGGGGGGCAGAGCTCCGCTCTCTGCTCAAGGAAAATTGAGAACGAAGTGATTAGTGTTGTTTGATCAATCGGTTCTCAGCCTTAGAGCTGGCTGGGGGACGATGGGACTGGGATGATGCATAATGGTAAGAATGATTAAAAAAAAAACACATACTTCTCTTTTAACCACTTCAATACAGGGCATTTTAACCCCCTTAATGCCCAGGCCAATTTCCAGCTTTCAGCACTGTCACACTTTGAATGAAAATTGCATGGTCATGCTACGTTGTACCCAATTTTGAATTTGATAAATTTTGATTGTTTTTTTTCCTCACAAATAGAGCTTTCTTTTGGTGGTATTTGATCACCTCTGCGTTTTTTATTTTTTGCGCTATAAACAAAAAAAGAATGACAATTTAAAAAAAAAAAACACAATATTTATTACTTTTTGCTACTGTATAATAAATATCCCATTTAAAAAAAAAAAAATTTCCCTCAGTTTAGGCCGATATGTGTTCTTCTAAATATTTCTGGTAAAAAAAAAAATCCCAATAAGTCTATATTGATTGGTTTGTGCAAAAGTTATAGCGTCTACAAAATAGGGGATAGATTTGTCATTTTTTATTATTCATTTTTTTTTTACTACTAATGGCGGCGATCTGTGATTTTTATCATGACTGTGACATTGTGGCGGACAGATCGGACACTTTTGACACTATTTTGGGACCATTGCCTTTTATAAAGCGATCTGTGCTATAAAAATGCACTGATTACTGTATAAATGTGACTGGCAGGAAAAGGGTTAACACTAGGGGGCACTGAAGGGGTTATATGTGTGTCCTAGGGAGTGATTCTAACTTTAGGGGGGGAGACTGATGAGGGGAGGAGACCGATCGGTGTTCCTCTGTACAAGGAACATACCATCAGTTCTCCTCTCCCCTGACAGGACATGGATCTGTGTGTTTACACACAGATCCATGTCCCTGCTCTGTGATGAGCAATCGCGGGTGCCCGGCAGACATCGCGGCCACCGGGCACGCGCATAGGGTCCCCAGCGATGCGGCGAGTGCGCACGCGCACTCTTCACATTGCCAGGAAGCCGAGGACGTCATATGACGCCCACCCGGAGGGAGGAAGGGTTCCTGCCGCTGTCATTTTACTATACGGTGGTAGGGAACTGGTTCATCTACTTATTTTTGTAAAAATAACCCAAATTAGTGTATATTATTTCATCTTTGTGAAAGTTATAGTCTATAAACTATGGTAAATATCAGGGGCGAACTGACAAACTATGAGGTTTTACCACCCCCCCAAACTGTGAATGTAAACAAGCCCTTACTGTCCTAAGCTCCCTATTACAGTTGTTTTTTAGGGGACCCCTGGGATGGGGGCACAGAGGGAACGCTGGGATGGGGCAGAGATGGGCCCCTGGGATGGGAGCACAGAGGGACCCCTGGGATGGGAGCACAGAGAGACCCCTGGGATGGGGGCAGAGGGGGACCCCTGGGATGGGGGGAGAGCGATCTCTAGGATTGGGGCACAGAGGGACCCCTGGGATGGGGGCAGAGAGGGGCCCCTGGGATGGGGCAGAGAGGGGCCCCTGGGATGGGGGCACAGAGGAACCCACGGGATGAGGGAGAGGGATCTCTAGGATTGGGGCACATAGGGACCCCTGGGATGGGGGCAGAGAGGGACCCCTGGGATGGGGGAGAGAGGGATCCCTGGGATGGGAGCAGAGAGGGATCCCTGGGATGGGAGCAGAGTGGGATACCTGGGAGGAGAGCAGAGAGGGATCCCTAGGAGGAGAGCAGAGAGGGATCCCTGGGATGGGAGCAGAGAGGAGCCCATGGGATTGGGGCAGAGAGGGGCAGATGGCAACTCTTTGCTTTGGGGAAGGGGGGTCAGATTTGAAATCCCCCCATACCACCCCCTTCTAGCACATGTCCTCTCCCCTCAAAGATCAGCCTCCAGCACATATTCTCTTATACCCCCCTCTCTCATCACTTCTCTATGTGTTACCTGCCCCCAATCCCCTCCCCTATCCACAAACTATACGCAGACCTCAAAATTAGCACGACTCCTGAGGTGTGAGATCTCTCCTCCACAGCTTCTCCCCCTCTTGTCTGTGTACATCGGAGCTGAGGAGGAGGATCCCCAGTGAGTCTGTGTGATGTGCAGGCTCAGGAGGGGAGGGAGCCTGGGCACCCTGCAAGAGATGCGGGGAAGATATCCTGACTGCCCGACACTAGCGAGCCCCTGTCAGCCTAGTTACCAGAGCTCAGTGCTGGGACTTTGAGATGGAGGTACTCTCATGGGGCCCCCTGCTGGCCCAGGGCCCTCAGGCAGTGCCCGAGAGCTCTAATGCCGCGTACACACGGTCGGACTTTTCGTCTACAAAAGTCCAACGGACGCCGACGGACTAAAGCTGGCTGGTAATCCGATCATGTGTGGGCTTCTCCGGACTTTCAGCAGACTTTTTCAGCCTCAAATCCGACGGACTTTAGATTTGAAACATGCTTCAAATCTTTACGTCGTAACTACGACGGACCCCGAAATCCGCTCGTCTGTGTGCTAGTCCGACGGACAAAAACCCATGCTAGGGCAGCTATTGGCTACTGGCTATGAACTTCCTTATTTTAGTCCGGTGTACGTCATCACGTACGAATCCGTCGGACTTTTGTGTGGTCGTGTGTAGGCAAGTCCGTTCGTTAGAAAGTCTGCTGCAAGTCCGCCGAAAGTCCGCAGGAAGTCTGTCGGACAGGCTGTCGGACTTTTGTAGACGAAAAGTCCGACCGTGTGTACGCGGCATAATGGTCAGTCTGCCCCTGGTAAATACTGTATGTCTGAAAATGTATCAATCCTGATGTACTGACGGCCTATCTCATTTATTAAGTCCCTAAAATGCCAAGACAGTACAAATACCCCCCAAATTACCCCTTTTTGGAAAGTAGACAGTCGTAAGTATTTAGAAAGAGGCATAGTGGGTTTTTGAAGTTGTAATTTTTTGTCATAATGTTTTGGACAATGAAGAAATGAAATCAAATGTGTTTTTTTTTCACAACGTTGTAATTTTTAACAAGCTATATCTGACACACAGCATAGGCATACTTACAATTACACCCCAAAATACATTCTGCTATGCCTTCTGTGTATGGGGACACCACGTGTGTGAGACTTCTATACAAGGAACACCTTTGGGTTTTCAAGGAACTTGAATTACTCATACTCATAATTTTTACATCTGAGTTCCTGACTACCTATCATATTTCAGTCCCTGAAGCAACGGGACAGGAGGAACATATGAAATAACCCTATTTTGGAAAGCAAGCACTACAAGGTATTTTTTAAAAGACATAGTGGATCTTTTGGAAATGTAATTTTTTGGACACAAGTTTTTGGAAAATGTAGAATGAAATTGTATTTAATTTTTTTACATAAAGTTGTCAATTAACCACTTGAGCTTCCTGAAGGTTTTACCCCCTTCATGACCAGGCAATTTTTTGCTATTTAGCACTGTGCTAATTTAACTGGTAATTGCGCGGTCATGCAACTTTATACCCCAAAAAAATGTATATATTTTTTTTTTACACAAATAGAGCCTTCTTTTGTTGGTATTTGATCCCCACTGTGTTTTTTATTTTTTGCAATATAAATGAAAAAAGACTGAATTTTTTGGAAGAAAAACTATATTTTTTACTTTCTGCTACAAAACATATTCAATAAATAAAAAAATCTAATTTCTTCATACATTTTTGCCAAAAAATTCTTCTTCTACATATCTTTGATAAAAAAACATCTCAATAAGTGTATATTGATTGGTTTGCATGAAAGTTTAGCGCCTACAAGCTAGGGTAAATATACTGGCATAATCAGGGTATATACTCAAAATCTATGATGGATTCGTTTGGGCCATCCCAGATGATAAGTATATCATCAATATCTGCCAAAAAATATTAAATGTTATATATTGATGATATACTTTGCATCTGGGATGGCCTGAAGGAATCTATCATAGATTTCATCACAAATTGCAACAACAATCCACATGGACTCTCTTTTACTTATATTATAGATCCAGAAAAACTGGCGTTCTTAGACTTGGAACTATATCATATTAAAGACAAGATACACGCAAGAAACTATTTTAAACCCACAGCAGGAAATTCCTTGCTGCACCACAAAAGCTGTCACCAGAAATGGACAAAAAACATCCCAAAAGGACAGTTCTGTCGACTTTGACAAAACTGTACCAGAACTGAAGACAATATAGCACAAAGCCCTGTTCTAAAAAATAAACTAATATACAAAGGGTACCCCGATTCTCTCATCCACCAAGCGCATACATAACTTAAAGGTAAACCCCCCCCAAAAAAGACATTTGACCAGACCATTCAATTTTCCATGAGAATCAACCAAGAGCACAAAAAGATAAAGCACATTCTGAAAAGGCAGTGGAAAATACTGCTAGATGACCCCCATCTCAAACCTCTTCTCCCAGATAAACCTCAAATAACATACAGGAGAGCACCTGATCTCAAAAATAAAATAGCCCCTAGCAAATTAAAACCCCATCAGAGTACTCTTTCCCCCTGAGCTCTGCCTCATTCCTTTCCAAGCCATGTACAGATGCAAAAAACTTCTATGCAAAACCTGTGCGCTTGTCAAACATGGCAAAAAACTGTTTGTGGCCAAAGGAAAAAACCTTCAAGTTTGAAAAATTTTACAACTGTTCATCTGATCATGTAGTATATTGCTTAGGTTACCCCTGGAACTTACTATACATAGGACAAACCATCCATCCTCTTAGAGAAAGATTTGGAGAACACCGCAGATGGGTGGAAGAAGTCAAGGATAAACATAGTACTCCCTGGCATTTTGCCAAATCCTCTGTGGGACTAGAAGTATGGGTAATTGAGCAGATACTGAGAAATCTCTCAGAAGCTGAAACATTCTGGATCTATTCTCTTGACACCTTATCACCTGGAGGTTTAAATGAGGAATTAAAAGTGTCCACCATTTTGTAACATCCATCATACTTACATTGCCCTTTTCTCCTCCTCTTTTACAAATGTCACCAAAATGTCTTTATGAGTTGATATTTTGGGTGAATAAGATGGCTGGAGTGGTGGGATCTTCCTAAAATAGTAAGTAATCACGCTACCAATATAAGTTAAGTATAATAAGGATGTAGTGTCTTCTTTATGCATATGCCTTGCAGACGCAACTATATGGGGGGTTTCTCCTTCCCTTTTTTCCTTCCTATGCATGGACAGACAACTTCCATATACAGTGCCTTGAAAAACTATTCATACCCCTTGAAATTTTTCACATTTTGTCATGTAACAACCAAAAATGTAAATGTATTTTATTGGGATTTTTTGTGATAGACCAACACAAAGAGGCACGTAGTAGAAGTAGAAGGAAAATGATAAATGGTTTTCAAATTGTTTTAAAAATACATATCTGAAAAGCGTGGCGTGCATTTGTATTCAGCCCCCCTGAGTCAATACTTTGTAGAACCACCTTTGGCTGCAATTACAGCTGCAAGTCTTTTTGGGGATGTCTCTACCAGCTTTGCACATCTAGAGAGTGACATTTTTGCCCATTCTTCTTTGCAAAATAGCTCAAGCTCTGTCAGATTGGATGGAGAGCATTTGTGTACAGCAATTTTCAAGTCTTAACACAGATTCTCAATTGGATTTAGGTCTGAACTTTGACTGGCCCATTGTAACACATGAATACGCTTTGACCTAAACCATTCCATTGTAGCTCTGGCTGAATGTTTAGGGTCATTGTCCTGCTGGAAGGTAAACTTCTGCCCCAGTCAAGTCTTTTGCCCTGTATTTGGCTCCATCTGTCTTCAAATCAACTCTGACCAGCTTCCCTGTCCCTGCTGAAAAAAGCATCCCAACGTTATGATGCTGCCACCACCATGTTTCATGGTGGGGATGGTGTGTTCAGGGTGATGTGCAGTGTTAGTTTTCTGCCACACATAGCATTTTGCTTTTAGCTCAAAAAGTTCAATTTTGGTCTCATCTGACCAGAGCACCTTCTTCCACATGTTTTCTGTGTCCCCCACATGGCTTCTCGCAAACTGCAAACTGGACTTCTTATGGCTTTCTATCAACAATGGCTTTCTTCTTGTCACTCATCCATAAAGACAAGATTTATACTGAGATTAATTTACACACAGGTGGACTCTATTTACTAATTAGGTGACATCTGAAGGCAATTAGTTCCACTAGATTTTAGTTAGTGGTATCAGAGTAAAGGGGGTTGAATACAAATACACGCCACACTTTTCAGATATTTATTTGTAAAAAAAATTGAAAATCATTTATATTTTTCCTTCTACTTAACAATTATGTGCCATTTTGACTTGGTCAATCACATAAAATCCCAGTAAAATGCATTTACGTTTTTGGTTGCAACATGACAAAGTGTGGAAAATTTCAAGGGGTATGAATACTTTTTCAAGGCACTGTATAACACCATAACAAGATACATATGTATATATCTTCTCATAGGAATGAACAATTTTAATACTATGTACATAACTTTATCTTTGTCCCCTCTGAGTGGCCCATATAATAGGACGTGCAGTGAGAGAGCACTATAAAAAGATCAATTAGCCATCTCTACAGATATAATTAGTTGTATATGAATATTTATTATTTTTCCCAGGCCTTTGCCACAGGTTCACGTACATTTAAAATTATCACTTGAGATAAAATGTATCTTGTATTGCTATCAGTTATAATAACAATTTGCACTCCGCTCTACCCTATAGATCACTAGGTCACTCACAATAAGAAGTGAGAACAGTCTAACAAATCTAGGCTCCATTTGCTGTATATGAGATTTATATAACATAAGTTAGTCCACTCAGACTTACATTATTATAGTATATTGAGTTTTTAATCATAAGCATAAGATAATAATATCCAACCCACAATATTTGGGTATTCACTGTTTAGAATATCCCCCCCTCATGGACTTTGACCATGACCATGTACTTCTTAATTCTTCCTTTCCCCAACCTCTGCTTATCCTAAACATATAACAGCACTACCATCCTGGAGTATGCACTAGTCTTTTATCAGACACAACAATAAAGCTATAGAAAACCGTACATCAAAATTTTAATGTTTCAGTTTTTACATTTGGTGTTTCTTTCAAAGATGTATTTATCTATATACTGATGTCTTTTTATGTATACACTCATGTATGATGTTTGTACTATGTATGAATTCATAATTAATTTTTACCTCTTACGGTTTTTGTAAGACTGCATAATTGTATTTAATCCAGAATACTGTCTTTCCCCAAAAATAAGCCCGGGTCTTATATTAATTTTGGCAACCAAAAACACACTAGGGCTTATTTTCGGGGTAGGTCTTATCATGCCATGTGTCGTTTTCTTTCCCCCCTGCCTATCAGAAATCCCCTGTGGAACTGTGTAAAACTGCTTGCAAATTCCTAAAATCCACAGCACCACATATTGCAAAATGTGTATGTCTGCAATCCAATTGTGCCACATACCTTCTTCTAGTGCTGGGCGCATCTGTAACCCGCCTGAGCTCTCTTCCCCTCTTTGAGCACTGCAGAAGGAGGGGGGCCCAACATCAGCTGAGTGCCGCTCGGCGCTTCCATGGCCCACTGGAGGCCTCTTCCCAGCTCTAAGGAATGCAGAGGGAGGGGGGCCCAGAGATCCCCCACTGACAGCTTGCAGAAGAGCAGAAGAGCAGAGCAGCATGAGATCAGCTGAGAGCAGTGGGAGGTCAGCGCTATACCGAAGTTATTTGGCACAACTAGATCACATAAACTCACACACACAGTCTACACTAGGTAACACTGTAATAGAGTGGACTCTAGTATTTAAACTAGGGCTTGTTTTCGGGGTAGGGCTTATATTGCAGCCCTTCCTGAAAATCGGAGTAGGTCTTATTTTCGGGGTAGGTCTTATTTTCGGGGAAACACAGTTGTAGAAATGCTGCTAGATAGATTACTTATTTCCCACTAGATGGCAGCACTGTATACATACAGTATATATATATATATATATATATATATATATATATATATATATATAGCACGTCTAGCTGCTGTTCTTGTTAGCTTGACAAAGGAGCGCGCATTCTTTCCATCTCTCGAGTGCAAATGCTATGAAACGCGAAGCGAGCACGCCGATGATGTTACCATGACCAGCGCTGTGGTCCAGGAAGCATTCCAGCCCTAGGTTTTGGCTCTCCTCCATTACACCACCATCTAGCTGGCCACAACAGCCGTAAGAGCGGCGAAGATGGCTCTTAGCACGGACCAGTGCGATCTACACACCACCGGATAGCTGCTACTTAAGATGTGTCTTTTATTGTCTTCCAAAATGTGAGTTTTACGTCTTATGTTTTTATCAAATATACTAAAAGTCTACACTCAGAGGCGCTTGTATCCTTTTTTCTTTGCATGTTTTGGAGATTACCCCACACAAGGCTGACCCTGTATCAGTGAACTTTTTATCCTGTTCCAGCTATAGCAAGACTCTTTCCTAATGGACATGTATTGCAGTTAGACATGTGCAGGTCATTTCATTCTGGATTGAAGTTCGGACAAATTTTTCATTATTTGGAAATTCAGATGCATCCGAGTTACCAAATTTAAACGAATCCGAAATAACGTTTCGAATCGAAAAAAAGCAGATGAAATTAGATTCAAATCTAATTCAAAAACAAATTTGAATCGAATTAGAAAACTATTCGAACGGAATTCGAAAAGAATTCAAACCAAATTCGGAAACAAATTCTAATCAAATTAGAAAAAAATAGAAATAGATTTTCTAAAAAAGAATACAATAAAAAAGAATATAAAATAATAAAGCAATAGAATAAAAATATAAGAATCGTAAAGAATAGAATAGAATTTAATAGAATATAATAAAATAAAATAGAATATGACCATCTTCCAAAATTCAAATTTGGAATAGTATGAATTTGAATTGGATAGATTGGAATAGAATCCAAAACAATGGAAACTAAAATAATAGAAAAGAATAAAATAGAAAAACATATATGTATTATATTTTATTCAGTTTTATTGTATTTTCTTATTTTTTTATTCTATTTTCTATTATATTCTAATATTTTATATTCGAATTTGAATTCATTCTATATGAAATTTGAATATCTTCCGAAATTCGAATTTTGAATAGAATGAATTCCAATTAGAATAGTAAAGATTTGAATAGAAAGGAAAATATTAGCATAAAAAAAGAGAATAATATAGAACAAAAAAATAATAGAATAGAAAAACAATAGAAAATAATAGAATAAAAAAGAAAGAATATAATATAAAACCATTTTCCAAAATCCGAATTTTGAATAGAATGAATTCCAATTTTGAGCAGAATGAATTCGAATTTGCATAGAAAAGATTAGAATAGAATAGAAAATAATAGAAAAGAATAGAATAGAAAAACAATAGAGCAGAATAGAAAAACATTAATACATAATATATTTTATTCTATTCTGTTCTATTGTTTTTCTATTCTATTCTTTTTTTTATTCTGTTCTATTTACTTGTTTTCTATTCTTTTATATTATTTTCTATCCTATTCTAATCATTTCTATTGAAATTTGAATTTGAATTAATTCTTTTCAAAATCGAATTTCGGAAAATAATTGGTTATATATATTTTCTATTTTATTCTATTCTGTTCTATTTTTATGTTCTTATTTACTTTTCTATTATAATCTTTTCTATTTATATTCAAATTCATTCTATTTGAAATTGAAATTCATTCTTCTCGAAATTCGAATTTTAGAAGATAGTTATATATTATATTCTTTCTATTTTATTCTATTTTTTTCTATTGTTTTTCTATTCTTTTCTATTCTATTGTATTCTCTAATTTTCTATTCTTTTCTAATCTTTCCTATTCGAATTCATTCTAAACGAAATTCGAATTTCGGAAGATGGTTACATAGTATTATATTTTATTCTATTTTGTTCTATTGTTTTTCTATTCTATTGTTTTCTATTCTCTTGTTTTCTATTCTATTTCATATTATATTCTATTCTGTTCTACTCATTTCTGTTGAAATTAGAATTTGAATTAATTCCTTTTGAATTTCGGAAAATAAACGGTTATATATTCTTTCTATTGTATTCTTTTCTGTTCTATTGTTGTTCTATTCTATTCTATTCTATTCTTTTCTATTCTATTCTATTCTTTCTTTTCTTTTCTATTATAATCTTTTCAATTCAAATTCATCCTATTCGAAATTCGAATTTCGGAAGATGGTATATATTAAATTCTTTCTAATTTATTTCTATTCTGTTCTTGTTTTTCTATGCTATTATTTTCTTAACATAAATAAAGCAATTGTATGATTTAAAGTACTAATTTTCAAATTGTGAGTCTTTTGAAGACTTAATTTTTGTCACAAGTTTTAAAAAAGTGCAACAATAAAATAAAAATTATTTTTTTTACACAAAGTTGTCAATTTAATAAGATATTTCACATGCAGCATAAGCATACTTAGAATTAACTAAAATCCAAATTCTGCTCTCCTTCCGAATATGGCATTACAACATGTGTGAGGCTTTTTCATTCTTTGGCCTGATTATGAACCATACAATGTATCTTTTGTATCACAAAAGTAAATCAATTGTGTCAAAATGCATGTACTGTAATGGTTGCCTTTGTACTAGTGGTCAGGCAATATAGCTTAATGTAGCATTACCTATAGCAGTCCCTGTGCCTATGAGCAAAGCAAGCCTGGCCTACTGGTTTGTGGCTGCCCCTAGGAATGCCATGTTCACTGACCAGGATGTACAAGAGGCTGAAGAAAGGAAAAGCAAAAGAGTTCCTGTGGTTCCAGGTGTGCAGTCCTCTGGCTAGGAGGGGGGTCTCACAGGAACGTAGCCAGTGGGATGTGTAAATGGGTTAATTCAGGCACAGGCAGAGACATGGTCAGCAAACAGGCAAAGGATCGGTCCAGGCAGCAGGCAGAAACAAGGTCAATAAACAGGCCAGGGTTAGTGCAGGCAGAAGCAACACTGCACTGGTGTGGTGGGGAGCAGGAACACTGTTGCTGGCTGCACTGGCCTGCTGACAGTGGGACTTGTGTAGCAGTGATCAGCGGGGGTGTTGCTAGGTCTACAAAAGATTTGGGGCTAGAGCCCGTAGCAGCGAAGTAAAGAAAGTCATACGCTTGGGCGGGCATACACATGTATATAATATACATATGTGTGTGTGTATGTGAATGAATATATATATATATATATATATATATATATATATATATATAGCTACATATCTGAATGCAGATCCCCCTTACATCAGGGTCCCCAGAGAGCCCCCCTTACATCAGGGTCCCCAGAAAGTCTCCCTACACACATCAGGTCCCCAGAGAGACCCCTCTTTCTTCAGGGTCCCCAGATAGCCCCCCCCCCCTTACACCAGGTTCCCCAGAGCTGCTCCTCCTCTAGCATTAAATATAAACCTCCTAAAGTTTCTTACCTTCTTTAAATTCACAATGTGTGAAGGGGGAGGCAGGGCACTGACAGCAGCCAGGTCAAAATGAGAAGGTTCCACACCGGGAGGGAGCAGAGTTAGACAAACTGTGGTTGGTTGGTTAATGGCAACCAACCACTGAGGAGACAGTGAGTCGGGAGGTGTAGAAGCAGCCAGCCCAGGACAAGACTGCAAGCCAGGAAAGTTACGCTCTCCATTGAATGCTGGGGGACGGAATCACGTGGTTGGTTGCTAGACACTGGGCAGTCCTAGCAACCAACCCCGGCTGGAATGTCGGTCAGTGGCATCAGGGCCGGTGCAAGGATTTTTGACTACACAGGCGAAGGTGAATTTTTGCACCCCCCCCTATATTCTCTCTCCGCTCCCCCTTCCCCATATGACATACACTTTATTTGTGCTCCATTAAGCTATAATTGTTCTAATACTTAGAGTGTGTGTTTAACTTACAGAAAAAAAAATATAAAAACACCAAAATGGTCAGATATGGCATACATTGTACAAGAGATTGTCAGAGACTGCATACATGGCACAAGAGATTGTCAGAGACTGCATACATGGCACAAAGGATGATCAGAGGCTGCATACATGGCACACGAGACTGTCAGAGACTGCATACATGGCACAAGAGACTGTCAGAGATTGCAGACATGGCACAAGACATGATCAGAGACTGCATACATGGCACTGGAGATTTTCAGAGACAGCATACATGGCACAAGGGATGATCAGACACTGCATAAATAGCACAAGGGATGATCAGAGACTGCATACATGGCACAAGAGATTGTGAGAGGCTACATACATGGCACAAGATATTGTCAGAGACTGCATACATGGTACAAGAGACTGTCAGAGACTGTGTACATGGCACAAGAGATGATCAGAGACTGCATACATGGCACAAGAGATTGTCAGAGGCTGCATACATGGCACAAGAGATTGTAAGAGACTGCAGGCATGGCACAAGATATGATAAGACTGCATACATGGCACAAGAGATGATCAGAGACTGCAGACATGGCACAATAGATGATCAGAGACTGCATACAGGGCACAAGAGATTTTCAGAGACTGCATACATGGCACAAGGGATGATCAGAGACTGCAGACATGGCACAAGAGATTGTCAGAGACTGCATACATTACACACATGACGGTCAGAGATTGCATACATGGCTCACGGGACGGTCAGATTGCATACATGGCACCCGGGATGGTCAGAGATTGCATGCATGGCACACAGGACGGGGCAGATTACATACATGGCAAACAGGATGGTCAGAGATTGCATGCATGGCACACAGAACGGTCAGATTACATACATGGCTCATGGGATGGTCAGAGATTGCATACATGGCACACGGGACAGTCAGAGATTGCATATATGGCACAAGGGCAGGACTGGTACAATAATATACAATTATATTGACAGCTTGCCTCACCTCATCTCCCACAGAGATGGGAAAGAGAAATCTTCATCTGTGACTGTGCTTTACCACCACCCTGTTGCTGGCATACACTGGTCTGGTGACTCTGGGACTGGTGTGGCAGTGATCAGGAAAATTGTTGCTTGCTGCACTAGTCTGGTGGCTATCAGGAACACTGATTCTAGCTACACCGGTCTGGTGTGGTGGCTATTAGCAGCACTGGTTCTAGCTACACTGCTCTGGTGTGGTGGCTAATAGGAGCACTGATTCTAGCTACACTGGTCTAGTGACACTGTGGCTGGTGTGGTGGTGGTTGGAGAACTGTGACTAACTGCACTATTAGGGCTTATTCACACTTGAGGTGGGGGGGTGGTACAACCCCAGAGTTGAGCCACAGTTTTACCACCCCTCAGCCACTACCCCCTTTAGCTGCAGATTTAGAGGCAGGGGTTGTACCCATGCTGTGGCTGTGATGATTTACTTTGCAGCTGTGGCAAGAATTATACCCCCTATATGCCCACCGATCATGACCCATTCAAGTAAATAGGGGTGTTTGTTCGAGGTCCAACAGGGGTTAAAGTAGGTGGTGAGGAAGCGATACAATACCTTCTCACTTCCTGTCAAATGCTCTCCGAAGAGTGATGTGAACACATATGGCTCTTCAGAGAGGATCGCACATGTGAACAAGTAATTTTGGTGAAACTGACTGGTGTGGTGGTATTCAGCAACACTGGGACTGGTGTGGCAGTGATTAGGGACACTGGAACTAGTGTGGCAGTGATCAGGGACATATTGACTGTTGTAGCGGTGATCAGAGACAACAATACTGGTGTGGCGGTGATCAGGGACAAGTGATTAGGGATACTGTGGGTGGACAGCAGTGATTAGGGAAACTGACTGGTGTGGCAGTGATTAGGGATACTAACTGACAGCACAAGGGCTGGACATGGTGGAGTGAAGACCCAAGCTACTTCAATTCCACAATACAGCTAATATTGTTGATATTCATTTCATGAGAAGGAGGAAGTTTAGAGACAGGGTTACCATTAGAAATCACAGGGATGGATGGCGGACCGGGTCAGTCAGTTGGCAACTTGCTCCATTCCCACTGTTGGATAGCAACATGGTCTAATGTCGTATTTCTGGTATTTCATTTCCTGGTTGATACAGCCAGGTGGCCTAAGTTGTAATGTAACCAGTTACACATCAAAGCTTTGTAGCATATCAGTATGACAAGGGCTTGGCTCAAGCCCACCTGGTGTGATATGTGTGATTACAAGCTTCAAAGAGAGCCAGGCAGGCAGTGGCCATTCATGGACAAACGCTATGGTCAGATATTAGAAGGACTACCTCTTGGCAATATCTATTGGCAGGAGGCAAGTGGGGGTGGCTATGAGTGGGTGTGAATGTGAGTAAAAAGGGCACACAGAAGAGAGATAGCCCCTTCTCGTTCTTGGTACAAGCCTGGTGAGCCTGGTGGCTCTCTCTCTTGGTTATCTGGGCCACATGGCTCTCCACCATCTTGAGCCTGACCAATGCCTCACGGAGAGCCTTGTGATAAGTTTCTTTGATATTTTGATATGATGTGTATTGTTGGTATATGTTTGTAATATCTTTCTCTAGTATTTTATGTTAGCTTTCTTATTTCCTTGGGAAATAAATAAGACTATTACTTATAAACCATGTGTTTGGTTTCATAGCTAATCTTGTAGTATTGTGATATCAACAGTAACATGTGGTCAGAGTTTAATAGACTAGCTAACTAGTGGAATAGACAAATTAATACATAGGTACAATAGATAGAGGGAATTCCGTAATCACCCTTAAATACTATTTATTGTACCAATTTACTTCACCCACCATATCGTCGTTCAAATACCTGGGGGTCCACATTACCTCTAACATGGTGGACTACTGTCGCCTTAATATTCATACTATATTGTTGTCGGAAACCATGAATCAGACTGAAGTACAGATAAATCACACATGTTTATTAATAATAATAATAATAAAAAGGTAAACGGAGTAAACGTAGTCAAAACATAGCCAGAGTTCAGGAACAGGAACGGATAGTCAGACAAGCCAAAACGTCAGGGAGCCAGAGATGAGTGTAGTAGAACAGCAAGCAGGTTCTGGAGCCAGAAGGAATTTCAGCCAAGCAAGTCTTTAACAGGAACACAGGAGAGCATCTCTAGAGATGTGACCAAGGCGAAGGCAGAGATCATCTGGGCTGGACGGCTTAAGTAGGCAGGACTGACGAGCAGGATATCATCAACAGGTGAGTCACTGTGGAGAGAAAGGAGCTGGCAATTAACCGACAGCTGAGCGGCCAGCTTTGAGAAGGAAAGGTTGAGCCCAGCCCTGAAAATTGTTCAAATTTCGGAATAAAGTGAATACCTGGAGTAAACTGCTGTTGCCGGTGGCAGGTAGAACTAATTTAATTGAAATTATTTTGATTCCCCAACTACTCTATCTCATACATAACTCACCAGTGGTAATTCTTCTGAAAACTTCTATTTTTTGGTCCCTTATTTAGAACAGTCGCACTCCCAGAATTAAATTGGAGCAATTACAAATCTCTAAAGATCATTTGACAGTACCCAAACTCTGGTTATATTATGTTGCGGCCCAGTTGCAGCATCTAACGGGGCTGTTTCCTGCCTCCACATCTGAATCTCCCAATTTGACATCTTCAGCTGCTTGCTTAAAGGGGTTGTAAAGGTAAATTTTTTTTTTTTTTTAAATAACAAACATGTTATACTTACCTTCACTGTGCAAGCTGTTAACCAGCAGCTATGGTGGACACATATGGCTCACTACAAGTATCGCTCTCCCCTTCAGGACCACCTGCTTTCTATTCTACCTCATGATCTTTTCACATTATGCTGATACTCCTGTTGTTGACAAGTGGGAATGGGCCGAACACCCCCCGTTCGGTTCGCATCCAGAACATGCGAACAGGCAAAAATTTTGTTCAAACACGCGAACACCATTAAAGTCTATGGGACACGAACATGAAAAATCAAAAGTGCTAATTTTAAAGGCTTATATTGTCATAAAAAGTGTTTGGGGACCTGGGTCCTGCCCCACGGGACATGTATCATTGCAAAAAAAAAGTTTTTTAAAACAGAAGCCAGACAGCTTCTGTTCAGGTGACAGTTCTTTTATAATGGAGGGCAGGGCCACCCAGTGACCCCGCCCCCCTCTGATGCACAGGGAAAGCCATAGGGAAGTCCCTGTGTGTCAGAGGGGGCAGAGTCACCAGATGGCCCCGCCCAACTGTCATCTGAACAGAAGCATCACACAGCGGAAGACTCCCACTGAGGTGGATCGTGTGGAGGACGAAGCGGAGAAGAAGCCGGAGGAAGATGCTGGACGAGAAGACTGGAGGAAGAAGCAGAGGAAGAAGCGGGGAAAGAAGAAGATGGAGGAAGAAGAAGAACACCGAAAGAAGACCAGAAGAAAGAAGATGGAAGAAGAAGCAGGGAAAGAAGAAGAAATCAATAAAGGAATTGTCAAAAACCATCTCTTGTCTTTTTAAACATTTTTGACACTTTTTTGTGAAATGGTAGGGGTACATTTGTACCCCATTACCAATACACAAGGGGGGGCAGGATCTGGGGGTCCCCTTGTTAAAGGGGGCTTCCAGATTCCAATAAGCTCCCCGCCCACAGACCCCCACAACCACTGGGCAAGGGTTGTGGGGATGAGACCCTTCTCCCCATCAACATGGGGACAAGATGCTTTGGGGGGGCCGCTACCCCAAAGCACCCTCCCAATATTGAGGGCACGTGGCCTGGTACAGTTCAGGAGGGGGGCACTCTCTCGTCCCCCCTCTTTTCCTGCTGCCTGCCAGGTTGTGTGCTCGGACAAGGGCCTGGTATGGATTTTTGGGGGGACCCACGCCATTTTTGAAAAAATTTTGGTGCGGGGTTCCCCTTAAAATCCATACCAGACCTGAAGGGTCTGGTATGGATTTTGAAGGGGACCCCCACGCCATTTTTTTTTTTTTTTTTAATTTAAATTACTTTTTTTCCTTTAGAAATGTCATTTTGCACTCGGACTGTTCTAAACACGGGAAACATGCGCCACTTTACAGGCATACTATAGACACCCCCCAGGTATGAAATTTAAAGGAATATTACACTTTTATTGTTTCACTTTAAGCATTATTAAAAACACTGCTCCCGAAAAAACAGACGCTTTTAAAACTTTTTTTTGCACTGATACATGTCCCCTGGGGCAGGACCCAGGTCCCCAAACACTTTTTTTGACAATAACTTGCATATTAACCCTTAAAATTAGCACTTTTGATTTCTCCCATAGACAATTCACTATAGCCGACAATTCAGTATAGCTGCTCCATGACTTTTTTTTCCCTTTAGAAATGTCATTTTGCTGTCAGACTATTCTAAACATGGGAAAAAAGCGCCACTTTACAGGCATACTATAGACACCCTCCAGGTACGAAATTTAAAGGAATATTTCACTTTTATTGTTTCACTTTAAGCTTTATTAAAATCACTGCTCCGGAAAAAACGTCCTTTTTTAAAACTTTTTTTGCACTGATACATGTCCCCTGGGCAAGACCCAGGTCCCCAAACACTTTTTATGACAATAACTTGCATATAAGTCTTTAAAATTAGCACTTTTGATTTCTCCCATAGACTTTTAAAGGGTGTTTGCCACGAACACCCCAAATTGTTCGCTATTCGGTGAACGGGCGAACAGCCAATGTTCGAGTTGAACTCATGTTCGACCCGAACATAAAGCCCATCCCTATTGACAAGTAGGAGACTGCTTTGATTTGATTCCTCCTGTATTGAATTGTATTGTAACTGTACTGTCTGCCCTCACATGGTAAAGCGCTGTGCAAACTGTTGGTGTTTTATTAATCCATACTAATACTAAAAGAAATAATAATAAAAAGTGAATCATGGGCGCATGCGCGGAAGCCTCCAATATGGCCACGTAAGCCGGGAGCTCCTCACTGCCTGAGCCAGCCGCCCTAGCGCCGAATCCGAGCCAGCAGAAAGCCCGTGGTTAACGGGAATCGATCGGGGAACACACCCGCATCCCCCCTATGCCAGGCAATTCAGCACGGAGGTATCTGGGACCACAATTTTCCACCAAGGGAAACCAGGCCGAATCCAAGATGGCGGCCGCATCTCAGCCACGAGACAAACACACAGGGGGACAAGCTGAAAACAGGCAAGTGATCGCCCCAGCAACTTTAGCCTACACACCTCAAGCACTCCCCATCATCCCACACAACTTGTCCCCATCGCCTGCATCCACAGAATCGTTCATAGAACAATCGCTGGACAACTATCTGCTTTCACCTATGGGAGCTACTCCTAACCACCGGTACACCAGTAACACCTCAGGAGGCCCAGACCCTGACATACCCCAGAATGCAGGAGATCTTTTTCTTAATCTGTCTGAGTTCCTTGAGAGAGGACTGGCTCACACAGCTAACAAAATCACAAATGATATTCGTGCTGACTTGACTTCCAAAACCTGGGCTCCAGAATGGAAGCAATTGAACAGAAGCTTGACATTACAGTGTCAAGGGCCAACCAAAATACAGACCATATCCATGTTATACAAGAGCAATTGGATGTAGCCCTAAATAGGATCAATCTTGAAAATCGTTCAAGGAGGGAGAATTTCAGGGTCAGATGCATCCCAGAATCTATCACAGATGTCCCCAAAGCAGTCCAGGACCTCATCAAAATCCTCATCCCTGCAATAACCCCACATAAGCTGGAGTTAGACAGAGCCCACAGATCACTGGGCCCCCCATGGAAAGATGGGTCCCCCAGGGACGTGGTGGTGAAACCACACTACTACGGCTTGAAAGAAGAGATTATGAAACTCTCACGCCAGCAATCCCGCATCTCATTTCAAGGACATGATATCCAGATCTTTGCGGACATCTCACCCATGACTATACCAAAACACAGAGCCCTTAAACCACTACTAGTGATCCTCTCGCAGAAGGAAATTAAATACTGGTGGGCTTTTCCCTTTGTTTTAAAATTTACCTATAAAGGTAAAACCCACTCCCGGAGGGTGAACGGGTGCTCCTTTCCCTGAAATTCATCTTGCAAGATACAGCAATGGACAAGTCAAATCTTCAAGCAGGATCCTCCAAGCGCCCCACTCCTACTAGTCCAATTTCCCCCACGTGGAAAACAAACAAAAGTAGGCGTTTGAGGGAATCCATGCCCACCGGTTTACTGACTAGATGCTAATCCTTGCATTTCACTCTTCAGGGCCCAGCCCTGCATGGCAAAGTCCAATTGGTTCTCCCTGACTCCCTTTACCTGCCCTTTCAACGTGACCCCAATGGTTTGACTTTACACCCCCAATCACCATATACCAAGATTGTGGGACAGAAGGAAATCAGTCTACCAAGTGCCTTGCTTGCGACGCAAAACCCAAAGACACTAATGGAACCCATTTTTGGCACACCTTAGGTCCCTTAGAACACGATCCTCACCCCCCTAGGATAACGGGGATTTTTGCCTAATGGAACTTTAGAAACTTTCTTTTTCCCCCTTTCTCCCCTTTTTGTGTTTTTTTTTGTATTGTGATGCAATGCCTAATTCCCAACCCTACCCCTATCCCCTTATCCCTTCCCTAACCCCCAATTCCCTTCCCTTCCCCCTGGACTTCCTCCCCCCATCCCTTCCCTCCCCCCCGATTTATTTTGAATACCTTAGACATTGATTGCCTGCTGGCTTTGATTCATCCACCAACTAACGTTACAGGTTTTATTAATGTTACAATTTGTATTTTCTAATGTTTTTTCTCTACTATCAGGGATGGCTATGGCTGGGGCAGCAGTCATCCGCCTCCATCCATCTCGTGACTATGGTTTCACCATTTTCGGGCGATGGAAAGATAGCCCCTTTCGAGAGCTACAACTGTTTTTTGTACGGCGACAAGGGGAGGACCCTTTCCCCCTCCCATTGTCGCAGGCCCATGTTTGCCCAATTTGCACTCTATCTCCCCCTCTCTCTCTTCTTTCCCACTAATCCTTTCTCCTTGTTTGCCAGTCCGCAGATGCCGAAGCTCCACTTCTCCACTCCAGGTCCCGGGTCCTGCTCCATTCGTCCATCAAAACTGCTCCAACGCATTTTGGGGGTGGGTAAGTGATGTCTATTTCGAGATGCTCCTCTCCTCCACTAGCCATGCCAAATAACACCACGCCTCTACCATCCTTTAGACTAGTCTCTCATAATGTCCAGGGCCTTAATTCGGCTATCAAGAGAAGAAAAGTGTTACAGGCTTATCACTCCCAAAAATTGGCAGTAGTTCTGCTCCAGGAGGCTAATTTTCCGATACGGTACTCCCCTTCCTTTCTTCATGCTCATTATCCCCAATTCTTTTTAGCAAATGCTGAGGACAAAACCAAAGGAGTAGCAATCCTATTTGCGAAAACATGAAAATTTAAGGCTCTACAGGTACATAAGGACCCCGAGGGCAGGTTTATCTTGGTTAAGGGGGTGTTAGATGACCAATTGTACTCATTCATCTTCTATTATTCTCCCAATAAGGGTCAAGCCAAATTTTTTAAATTAATGTTCCAAACCTTAGGTCCTTTACTGGAAGAAACTGTGATATTTGGAGGTGACTCCAATGTTGCGTTTGACCAAAGTTTGGACAAATCAAAACCTCTTTCTGCAGAGCTCACCCGCCCCACGAAATCCAGCTCCAAGATAGCGAAATTGATTTACCAACAAGGCCTCGTCGACATTTGGAGGAAAGAAAACCCGACAAAAAGGGATTATACACACTTCTCGAACCCTCACCAATCCTTTTCTAGGATTGATCACATATTTATTTCTGCGATACATATACCCTCAGTGAACAAGGCTTACATTAAGGACACAGCCCTTTCGGATCATTCCATTGTTATCCTCTCTTTACAAGGTCACCTCAATAGCCTCCATTTCTTACTGGAGACTCAATGAAACTTTACTTAATGACCCCATAAAAGTAATAGAAATTGATAAAGCGTTGAAAGAATATTTCTTGCTCAATGACGTTGAGGGAATCTCAGATGAGACATTATGGGCGTCTCATAAAGCTACAATCCGGGGAAAGCTCATTCAAATAGCATCACAACTCAAGAGAGAAAGAGCCGCGGAGATAGAGAAACTAGAGAGGGACTTTTCAGCCTTATGCAAACAACACAAACAAGACCCGTCAAAAGTCCAAATCGCCCAGCCAGATTAGCCGTAAACTTAGCACACACAGTTAAGGCCGAGAAATCCATAAACTGGAATAGTGCGAGATTCTATCAACAGAAAGACAAGATGAGCACAATGTTAGCGACAAAACTTTCCCCCAAGTTCCGTACCTTTACACTCCCAAAAATCCGACTACAGGCTCCACAACCCTAAATCCCCAAAGAACCCTACAAGCATTTCAGACACTCTACACTACATTATACCAGAAAGGCAACACTATAGAAGAACCTTCCATAGATTCCTTTTTAGATGACTTAAATATACCCACCCTAAAGAGCATGTAGATATCATGGAAACCCCAATCTCAATGGAAGAAACCCTAGAAGTGATCAAAAAACTAAAAGGGGGCTCAACCCCCTGGCCCGGACGGCTTTCCCAATCAATATTACAAAACCTTTGCTAACACCCTAGCCCCACGTATAACTACATTTTTTAACTCCAAACGGGGGTGACCCTATAGACTCCCAACTTAATACGGCGTTCATATCAGTAATTCCCAAACCTGACAAGGACCAGAACGAGTAGAAAATTACAGACCCATATCCCCAATTAACAATGACTTAAAAATACTTACCAAAATCCTGACCAACAGAGTAAACTCATTCATTAACCAATATATCCACAGAGACCAAGTTGGATTTATCCCAGGGAGACAAGGCCCAGACCAAGTAAGACGGGCGGTGGACATTGACTCAATCCTGTAATCGGGATGGGAGGGAGGACCTCCCACGAGGGCGGCCTACTACTATAGTTAGACCTTCAGAAGGCCTTCGACTCCCTCTCCTGGCATTACCTGTTTGCAGTTCTAAGACAATGGGGATTCAGAGAGAACTTCTTGGGGCTATTGAGATCCCTCTATTCTGATCCAGAAGCTAGGGTCAAACTGCAGGGGTACTATTCTGACCCCATTAAAATCGCCAGAGGAACCAGGCAGGGATGCCCTCTATCCCCGTTCTAGCGATCGAAAGCCTAGCCATTGTGAATAGGTCAGATCAAAACATCAAGGGCGTTCGTTGTGGACTAAATGTCCACAAGTGCGCACTTTTCGCGGACGACATCCTTCTCTTCATCACCTCCCCAATAACCTCCCTTCCTAACATAGGCAAGCTCCTTGAATCCTTCGGGTCCATATCAGGACTACAGGTTAACATGAACAAACCCCAAGCACTAAATATATCTCTGCAACCTTCATTGGTAGAACAGCTTAAACCTTCCTTCAAATTTAAATGGAGTGACTCCATAATCCGTTATCTAGGGATAAATCTAACCCCCAAGATCGAACAACTTTACCAGGCAAACTTCCCTCCCATGTACCGCATACTTGAATCTGACCTCTAAACTTGGACACGGCACAACATATCATGGCTAGGCAAAATCCACTCTATCAAAATGACCCTACTTCCGAGGCTCCTCTATCTGTTTAGAAACCTCCCGATAGCAATTAGAAGAGATCATCTCAAATCAATGCAGGGGAAGATTATTAAATACATATGGGGAAAGAAAGGCCACAGACTAGCCCGACATATTCTCTACAGTCCCAAAACACGGGGGGGGGGGGGGATTGGGTCTTTCTGACCTCTTTAGATACTACCAAGCAGCTAGGCTAGCCCAACTCTTGACGGTCTATTCTAGATACGAGAAGCCTGACTGGATAAGTGTATAGAGAGACAAGCGGTCCCAACATATACCCTAGACTACCTCCTGTGGTGCCCCAGAAAATCTAGGCCCCCAATAATGTCAACTACGCTATCCCACTCCTTTAAATTATGGGATGACATGAAACATCTCCCTTCGCTGATTTCAGACATACGTCCACTAGATCACATTTTCCATAACCCTCTCTTCAGTTCAGGCATGGACATCAAGTCTTTCAAATGGTGGCTAGATAAGGGGATGTACTGTATTGGACACTACTTCTCCTTCTCTGGCTCGATCCCTTTGAAGCATTGTGTGGAAAAACTGGAACTCCCAGATTCTGAGAAATTTAGATTCTTATGCCGCGTACACACGGTCGGACTTTCTATCCTACTTGGTCCGGCACACTTTCCGACGGACTTTGTCCGCCAGGTGCGCCGGACTTTAAAACGGACGGACTTGCCCACACACGCCCGGACTTTCCGGCGGGCTAAGTCCGCCCGTCTTTCCGACGGACTTTCGCCGGAGTTCCGGCGGACTTTCAGAATGAACGGACTTGCCCACACACGGACAAGTCCGTTCATTTTGAACATGACTCAGGTGCGACGGGACTAGAAAAGGATGTCAATCTTGCCGCTTTTATCGGCGAGATTGACACCTTGCGAGCCCCGTCGCGGGGCATACCAGGCCCTTAGGTCTGGTATGGATTCTAAAGGGAACCCCCTACGCCGAAAAAACGGCGTGGGGTCCCCCCTAAAATCCATACCAGACCCCGATCCGAGCACGCAGCCTGGCCGGTCAGGAAAGGGGGTGGGGACGAGCGAGCGCCCCCCCCCTCCTGAACCGTACCAGGCCACATGCCCTCAACATGGGGGGTGGGTGCTTTGGGGGAGGGCGGCCGCCCTGCGGGCCCCCCCCCACCCCAAAGCACCTTGTCCCCATGTTGATGAGGACAAGGGCCTCTTCCCGACAACCCTGGCCGTTGGTTGTCGGGGTCTGCGGGCGGGGGCTTATCGGAATCTGGGAGCCCCCTTTAATAAGGGGGCCCCCAGATCCCGGCCCCCCACCCTATGTGAATGAGTATGGGGTCCATGGTACCCCTACCCATTCACCTAGGGAAAAAGTGTAAGTAATAAAACACACTACACAGGTTTTTAAAATATTTTATTAAACAGCTCCGGGGGGGATCTTCCTCCGGCTTCGGGGGTCTTCTTCCGGCTTCGGGGGTCCCTCCGCTTCATCTTCTCCCGGCGTCCGGTTGGTTCTTCTCCGCTCTCTTCTCTCCAGTTCTTCGGCCAGCTCCTCTGCTGTCTTCAGGTAGCTCTCTTGCCAGCAGAGGTCCGGACTTCTTGTCTTCTTCTCTTCTCCAGATGTTGACACGACGCTCTCTCCGGCTGGACTGCTCTCCGAGGGCTGCGTTGTGACTTATATAGGCGGAGACCCCGCCCCCTTTTGATGTCACAGTCCCTGGGCATGCTGGGACTGTGACGTTTTAGGGGGCGTGGTCAACATCACCCAGTGGACTATATATATGTAAAGCGCTGCGTAAATTGACGGCACTATATAAGTACCTAAGTACCTGAAATAAATACCTTTGGCACATTATTTAAAAATAATAACTATAAAAAAAGACTCAACAATGACAAGAAATATAGTACCATGTATATGTATTATCATAGTACTTAAAAAAAATGTGTTTTCATAATATGGATTCAGAAAAGAGATGGGAAATTAAGAAGTTATATTTATCCAGACCTCCTTTGTGGATTAATAATTATTACCTCAAAAAGTAATTTCTACGTAAATCACACATCTTTAGCAAATCTCCCATGCTAGAAATGATAAAAAAAAAAAAAACAAATAACATTACAAATAATATGACTAGCACCAGTGACCCTATACATTCAATTATAAAGATAACATACAGTATTCAAATAAAACCCAGTGTTGAAAATATGTCCCAGATAACGTTGAGGTTAATAAATCCAATTTTATATCCAGAAGACCTAAAATAGGAATTCCTAATCTGAGCGCCATCTGGTGGACAGGTACAGTAAACACCTAAACAAACATTAGATTAATTTAAAGAAATGCCTTCCAATCAGATGTAGGGAAAATATTCTGAACTAGACCCTCTAGGCTAGTTCTTAGATTTTCTAGGCTAGTTCTTAGATAAGGGAATTTTGGAACTAAAAAGGGAAAGTAAAGAGAGGAAAAGGGGACCTCACTGCATCTTCCAACGGGATCACACTTCATCATCATCTTGATCACTCCCCACCTAATGGACCATCATCTTGATCACTAAATCTTTCAACAAGATGTTCTCTCTCAAGCATCATGCCTTCCATGCATCCTCTACAGGTCATCAGATAAGCGGGCTTGCAAGTCCCTAGATGTGGTTCCATAACCAATCACATATACCTTTATCATAAAGTATAATTAAATAACTGCTTAGCAAAATTTTCCTCTCACTTCTGAAGGTAACTGCATGTGTATTTCATAGGTTCTTGTTCGATTTTGGCATTAGATCCTGCTTAACGGTATATTTGCCACCTCAGGAATCAGGTAATTAAGTCGAGCATTTATAAATGTAACTGATAGCATAGACTTGGACCTCTTATTCTGCTGCAGAAGAGTCCAAGGGGAGGGTCTGATTGGGTGGACCTGTTTTGTCTGCCAGTAAAGTCCAATTGCGTGTATTCTCAGACAGTGACAATGATGGCTTCTGAATGGAAACTAGACTATCTAGTTCCTAGGCCTAAATCTTTCCTCATACTAATTATTGTTGTAGTACGTGATATTAATTTAACTGCGTCTATGTTTTGTGATAAATTTTACTTATATACATGCGACTGTCAGTGACTTGACAGTGAATAAATGATTATTTATTTATTGTTACGGAACCCATACTTTCATTGATAATTTTATTGTGCTAAAAAATCTCTACACAGAATAAACAGACTCAGGAAAGTAATAAAGCCAGCGTAGTTTATATATACTAATTTATTTTATGCTATTTAGCATGCAAGAAGGCTGGAGGCACTAACATATATCCATTAATTAAATAATCATTATCGCTGTACTGGTTAGTCATTCAAACTTCCTGACAATGTACTTTTCCTAGCTATATAGAGTTGCCATCTCAGAGGACTTACACTTATTTCATTTTTATTGTTGTTAGACAATGGGGGTCATTTACTATAGCGCGGCAGTGCTAATTAGCGCTAATTACCATGGTAATTAATGCTAATTAGCGCTAAAACGGTTTTCACTATAGCGCTGGTGAAAAAATACTCCCAAAATCAAATTTACTATAGTTCTCTGAAACAAAATAGCGCCCAAACCCTTACTCTGCTAAAAGTTGGAGAATTGCACATGGAAATAATGTTTAGAACATGATATAATTGACTAAATAGTACTGAAATATGCGGTATATTATTTAAAGATTATCTGCTTTTAAACTGTGTGAAAAAGTGATTTCTACACTGAAATATCTTTAAAAGTCTGAGAAGATGTAAATTCCCCGTTTTTGTACAACTAGGTGCCAACACAACTGAGCATGCTCAGACCTGCAAATAGCTCTCATTTTAGCTCCAGTGTCTTTTTTACAAGGCGCTATAGTAAATACCGAAATGAGTGCTGACTTAAAGAGCATTTTTTGGAAGTGAAAATCGGCGCTATTATAGTCCAATGCAAGTTTTAGCCAAATGCCCCATACACGCGGTTGGATTTCCTGACGGAAAATGTGTGATAGGACCTCGCTGTCTGAAATTCCGACCGTGTGTTGGCTCCATCACACATTTTCCATTGGATTTTCCGACACACAAAGTTTGAGAGCAGGATATAAAATTTTCCGACAACAAAATCCGTTGTCGGAAATGCCGATCGTATGTACACAAATCCGACGGACAAAGTGCCACGCATGCTCAGAATAAATAAAGAGATGAGAGCTATTGGCCACTGCCCCGTTTATAGTCCAGACGTACGTGTTTTACGTCACCGCGTTCAGAACAATCGGATTTTCCGCCAACTTTGTGTGACAATGTGTATGCAAGACAAGTTTGAGCCAACATCCGTCTGAAAAAATCCTAGGATTTTGTTGTCGGAATGTCCGAACAAAGTCCGACCGTGTGTATGGGGCAATAGATTCTAATGGAATAATTGTAACTTTCACAAATAAATCCTTTTAATGTTGAGATGAAATGTATCATTCTCTGAAATAAAGTTTCCTTTGCCACATTGTTGCTTCTACTTCAAATATTTTGTTTTTAAGAATGCTAGAATGTGGAATGTTTTGATGTTTTGGTAAAATATGTTTTTCGGGGGCGTGGCCTGGACGGAGACCTAGATGGCTGCTTGAGTCCTGAGCTCCTGTAAACTGGGGACCGTGGTTTGCTACTTGGGGAGACTACAGCACTAAAAATGCCATGAATAGAACGACCAGGAGCTCCTTCACCTCCCGCCGAGACCGGGACACAGCTGAGTCGCAATATACCGGAGATATTCCGGACACAGCGCCAGCCAACACACGCGGCCTCACAGGCGGCCTTGCAGGCCCAAGCACCGGACTCGCCTGAAACAGCGTCCGCTTCTCAGATGTCAGGGGCGGGGACACCCTCCTGCTGGACCTGGAGAAGTTTGCCGCTGACATCAAGAGCACAGTGACGGCTGCCATTGCCAACCTCCGCTCAGACTTTCAAACAGTGACTCGGCGCATCAGTGATGTGGAAGAAACCACTCAACATCATGCTGCAGCCATTCGCCAAGTCCAGGGAACCTACGATGCACAGCTTACACACCTTCTAGATCTTCACAGACATATCGAAGATCTAGATAACCGCGGACGCAGACACAATATCAGGTTGCGTGGCGTGCCTGAAAATAATGACCCTGGTCTTCTACAGCAAACTGTAAGTAACATCTTTAATGAACTGATAGACCGACCGGCTGATTCTCCAATAGAGGTGGAAAGAATACATAGAGCATTGCGCCCTCAGCCCTGAGATAATGAGCCGCCCAGGGATGTAATTTGTTGTATAGTGAATTTCCCCCTGAAGGAGGAAATCCTTAGGAAGGCGAGGGAAAATGGTCGGATCATTCATAATGGCGCTGAGATTAAACTGTTTCAGGACTTATCGCAGATAACCTTACAGAATAGAAGGGTGTTGCGCCCCCTGCTGGAAGCTCTGCGGTCTCGTGGCTTCCTGTCTCTCTCAACCCGTCGCCGAAAGCACAGCGACAAAGATCGAGAAGACATCGAGACGTGCCACCCTCGCCTAACAACCGATCTTCACGACGAGATATATACCAACAAAACCCTGGATCCCCGTCTTCACCTCCAGCTAGGAGAGATCGCATGGAGGCCTAACAAGCAACACTTTTTCAGCCAATTTTGAATCAGCCTATGTCATGTGACTGCCCCTTGACATCTGCTCTCACGCCCGTGTTTTTTTTTTTTTTCCCTCTCCCTGCGCTTGTTTTTATTTTTGTTACAGCATAGATGACACGCCTGACCTGCCATCAAAAATCCTCACCGGATGGAGTGAATGACTCACAAGCACGCACTTCCTCCTGCCTATCAACCTCCTGGCCTCAACTATGGCTGCTTGGCCATGTGACAAGCGGCCCTATGCAGGTATGATCTGGTATACCCCCGCACAGGATAACCTCACTGGGAAGGTAAGATAAGGGGAGCTGTGCGTACATGATCGCCTAGTCTATATGCCCTACTGGGCCTTATCCTTTATCCTTCCCCCTTCCTCCTCCCTGTGTAACAGATCCTGAGGGGACCATGCCTAGATCACCATAGTGAATCTTTTGACTCTCATTGACTCACCTAGATCCTTACACTTCATCCCGGAGCTTGGGAAGGAGGTTTGCTGGCTTGCCAACTTGCCGCTGCATTACCGGACATACCTTACCTTCAAATGCAATAACGTGGACCTCCCACTAGGTCCTTACCTCGAGGTCTCCAATCTGCCTCCAGTTGGCTTAACCATCACCCATCCACTTCCAAGTGGCTCTGAATACCGCCTTAAGTTGAGGACCTTGGACTAAATTTAAGTAGCCTGATTTGGGTAACCAACATTGGGTAGAATGGGATGAAATGCATACAGTTATAAAGTTATGTGTTGAGGCACCTCTATATGTAATGTCCGTAACCCCCTTTTGCACAAAATCATACCCATGGAATTACATGCATACTCTCCGGGGTACCTAATCAGTCTGAATTAAGTGGGAGGAGGGCTGGGACTGAACCCCTTACCCTTTCTGTTTGAATCACCTACAGTACCATGACTCCATGCTTAGTCTACTCCATCTGGATTTCTAAACACCACAGGGATTCCCTTGTGGTGTGTGGCAAAAAACTGTCCCCCTTGAAAAATTTGATCCTGAATTACATAAAAAATTTTTAGTATTGGTTTAGTGTGGGGAGGGTATGCATGGGATCCCATACAACCCTCTTATATCCCCAGGCTGTAACCCACGTTCTATATTTTATGTTCTAAATGTTTGCATACGGTTGCCAGGTGGTGCACCATACACCCACATTGGCGATTGACGCGTGAAGTACTCCGAGTTTCTGCGACTGCCCTTCTTTCCTTTTTGTGCCTACTTTGACCGGTTCCGTCTCAGGACCAGCTAGGGATCTTCTCTTTTTAGACCCTCTTAAGCACTCCGGATACTCGGGGACTACTTACGCAACCCCCTTGCAACCAGACCACTTCCGATAGTGGCAATAATAAATAATAAATATTTAACATTTAATGAATAGTTCCTAACTATCACTGCACTATAGTGGTTATGACCTAATGGGCACGGTCGCTCTTTTTGGGATTCAACCTGCAGAACTATATTGATATAGAGCATTTATTTTAATGTTCCCTCCCCCCCCCTTTTTTTTTTTCAACACCCTATTTCCACCTCTGGTATATCACTAAATACCGTGTCTCCCATAAATTACCCCTTCTGCTTGTTGCCCCCCACCGTTTCTCCCTAGTCTTTTCTCCTCTCCCCCCCTCCCCTTTTTTTTATTTTCTCTTTTTTCCTTCTCCCCCCTCCCTTTTTTTTTTTTTTTCTTTACCTTCCACTTTTCTGTGCCCCAGCTCCTTTGTGTTTCCCCTCCGCACTTACCCCTATTGTGGAAGAGGGCTCACTCCCCCTACTCTGGGTACTCCCCCCGTCCCCCCGGCTGACCGAGTTCCACCTGCACTGATCTGCTGAGGGTCTACTATTATCTTGCCTTTCCTAACCACTTTCACGGAAAAGACCATGGCGCCTACTACATCCCTAACGATGAAGTGTGTATCATTGAATGTTAAGGGCCTTAATCTCCCAGAAAAAAGATCTCAGATTCTGAACTCCCTTACCAAACACAAAGCTCAATTCATTTTCCTTCAAGAAACACATTTCCGCTCTGATGCAGTTCCTAAACTATCTAATCATATCTATCGAACAGCACTGCATTCCACCAACCCTGTAGCAAAAACAAAGGGGGTTTCGATCTTAATCTCCAGACATGCCAACTTCCACCAGACTGACTCACTTATCGACCCAGAAGGCAGGTACATTTTTATCAAAGGTACATACGCCTCGAAACCAATTACACTAGCTAACATCTACTGCCCCAATGAACATCATGTTTCCTTCTTCAGGAAAATATGCGACCTGCTTTTGACTTTTCAGTCAGGTTTGGTTCTGCTGGGAGGTGATTTTAACGCCCCGCTGAACCCTGTCCTGGACTCTTCGACGGGAGCCTCTACACTACCATATCGAGCCCTCCGGCAAATCAAAATGCAACTCCAAAACCTGACGCTCCACGACACTTGGTGTACCATGTACCCCTCCGTGAGGGACTACACTTTTTACTCGGCACCCCATGGCAAATATTCGAGAATTGACTATTTCTTTCTCTCTCAAAAGGGCCTAGCCCTACTCCAACAAACAACCATAGAGCCAATGTTCCTATCCGATCATCACCCAATCACAATCACCCTTTCCTACCCTGAATCTAACGCAAGAACCAAAACATGGAGACTGAACCCCTCTTTACTCAATGACTCAATGACGGTAGAACACTTGAAAACCTGTATAGACCTTTATTTCAAGGAAAACACTACCCCAGATGTCTCTACTGTTTCCCTCTGGGAAGCGCATAAATGTGTATTGCGTGGCGAACTTATTACACTCGCCGGGAAAGCCAAAAGGTTACACCAAGAAAACATAACTTCTTTGATCATGAAGATCAAAAAGTTAGAAACAGCCCACAAACAGTCGCACGCTCAATCCACCTTACAAGAATTACTACATGCCCGATCGCTTCTTTTGGAGGAATTAGGTAAACAAAATAGGAGATGCTACGTCCTTGGCCAAAAAGTTTTCTATGAGCATGGCAACAAATACGGGCATCTTTTGGCCCGCACGATCCAAGCCTCTAGAACCTCATCTACTGTTCATCATGTGCGAAATGCTCAGGGATTACTCTTATCCAGGAACGACGATATAGCGAAAGAATTTGAGAGTTTTTATGCCAGGCTTTACAATTTACACCAGAATCGCCCCGGAACACCCGCGTCAGCTACACGAGTCGACCACATTAGAGAGTTTCTCTCACAACACTCTCCAAAACAAATATCCGCCCAACAAGCTCAGGACATGGAGATACCTCTTACAAAAGGGGAACTAGAGCTGGCAATTAAACAGATGAAAACTAGCAAGAGCCCAGGTCCAGATGGCTTCTCTCTCCAGTATTACAAGACATTCCTAGACTCCCTCGCCCCAAAACTTCTCTCCACCTTTAATGCTTTTTCGGACCCCCAGATACTGCCAGAAGGAATGCTTATGGCTCACGTAGCGGTAATCCCTAAGGAAGGTAAGGATCCCACCCAAGTCTCAAACTACAGGCCCATATCGCAACTAAATGTAGATATTAAAATATACGCAAAAATTTTGGCCAACAGATTGCTCCCTTTGATTCCCGAACGTATTTCTCCAGATCAGGTGGGATTTGTTCCTGGAAGGGAAGCCAGGGACAACACTATCTGTACCCTGAATCTCCACCATTGGCTCACATCTTCTAAGTCACAAGGGTTCTTCCTCTCTCTCGATGCCGAGAAGGCGTTTGACAGAGTGGCCTGGGACTATATGCGGGAGGTGCTGGTGGCTGTTGGCCTGGCACCCCGCATGCTCTCCCATGTACTAGCCCTATACTCGAATCCCTCTGCCAAGGTAAAGGTTAATGGTCACCTGTCAAATGCCTTCCCCATCAGCAATGGGACACGCCAGGGATGCCCCTTATCCCCCCTAATTTATATTCTGACGCTGGAGCCCCTCCTCAACAAAATAAGATCCAACCTTGACATTGGAGGTCTGACTGTCGGTAGAAGGGAATTCAAGGTTGCAGCCTTCGCAGACGACATTCTTCTGTCCCTGAGCTCACCCCGCATCTCACTGCCCAACTTACTAAAAGATCTTTGGCAGTTTTTTGGCACTTTATCCAATCTCAAGATCAATCACTCAAAATCAAATGCTTTGAATGTGACTCTTCCCGCTCAGGAGGTAATCCACTGTCGGGATGCCTTTCCCTTCCGATGGGAAGAGGGGGCGATCACTTACTTGGGAATCAAAATTACCGCGCGGCTGTCAGATCTCTATATGTCTAATTTCCACATAGCTCTCACCAAAATTCAAAATCATTTTAAGGAGTGGATGGGCTTGAACGTCTCCTGGTTTGGCCGTTCGGCATTAATTAAAATGGTCATTCTGCCAAGATTACTTTATCTTATGCAAACCATCCCTATCCACCTTCCCCCGGCCTTTTTCGCAGCTTATCGCAAAGCTTGTTCCACTTTTATATGGAAAAACTCTCCACCCCGCATAAAATATTCCCGCCTAACGACACAGAAAAAGAATGGGGGTATTGGCCTTCCAGACTTATATAGATATTACCTGGCGTGTCACCTGACTAGGATAGTAGATTGGAACATACACAGTATCAAAAAGACCTGGGTAGCCCTGGAAAATTCACTGATACCAGGGCCTCTACACCTACTTCCCTGGCTGTCTCACAAACCCTGGACACAGAAGATCGTATCTCACCCCCTGATCTACCCCTCCTTGCTGGCCTTTAGAGGTGCATTGAAATTGGGGTTGGCTGCCTCGGTACCAGGTCACCTAACTTCCTTGAGGGAAAATCCAGACTTTCCCCCGGGTGACTCCTGCTCCTATTTGCTACGCGAATGGCCACATGACGACGTCTTAACTCTTCACTTTTTCTCAGAGGGATCCCCTCTCCCATATGAAAGACTAGTTAACATGTCCAAGACTGCCTCTTTTCCCTTTTGGTCATATCGACAAATCCGCCACTTTCTCTCGTCCCAACCACACCAGTCTTGTTGGACCAAACAACTCACTCCTTTTGAATCCCTTTGCCACTACAAAACACAACAAAGGCACTTAATCTCCGCAATATACGCCCTCCTTTCATCTGCATTAACATCTCCCCCGGCATCTTCACAGTTGGCCTGGGACAAAGACTTTCAAACACCTCTCTCTACAGAAAGGTGGGACACTGTCTATGAATACGCACACAAATGCTCACTAAATGTGGCCATCCAAGAAAATGGCTACAAAATTGCCACTAGGTGGTATAGGACCCCTTCTCGGCTTCACAAATTTTCCCCCTCTATCCCTAACACATGCTGGAGGTGCGGCAAGCAGGAAGGAACGATGCTCCACATATGGTGGGACTGCGAACGCATTCAACCCTTCTGGAGGGAAGTCAATGAAATCATCTCACATATCACTACAGATACCCTGGACTACACCCCCGCACAATTTCTTCTACATCACACTTCTTTACCCAAAAAAACATACTATAAGTCTCTGGCTATGCATTTGGTGAACGCCGCCAGATTATGTATCCCAGTGCATTGGCGTTCCACACACACCCCGTCAATTGGAGAGTGGTACAGGAGAATTTCTAAAATAAAAGAGATGGAAGAATTGATCCATATTTCACAGGAAAGAACACATACATTTTCTTTCACTTGGGCGTGCTGGAATCACTATGTGACTACTGAACGCTATCGCCAGCATGTACTATAAAAAGTGATAAGTGAACTTTAATCCTAACGGTGGACTCTTGTCGGTGGGGGGGATGTGGGGGGGGAGTGGGCCTTCCAAGGGGAGAGTTCAGGGGCACCTTCTCAAACTCCCCCCTTCGTCTTTGACCCCTTCCTCCCCATTATTTTATTTTATTTATTTATTTTTTTCTCTTCCCTTGTTGTCCCTCTCTCCCTTCCTGCTTTATTCTCCTGATCCTACCCTTTTTGCCCTTTCCTCTCCTTCCTCTCATACACCCTATGTTCTTTCTCCCCAACTTCGGCCTCCTACTTGGTAGCAGGTTTTCTTAACCTTGTCTTAACATAGCCCTACATAGATGCTTGCAAGGGTACTTCACTCAGAGAAATGAACTGGGACCAGCCGTATCACTTATCTCCTAGCCTTGGTTGGGCTTAACTGCTCAGGGGGGAGAGGGGGGGAGGGGAAATATGAATAATGATCCTCCACCCCACAGCTACTATATTATGCATATCTGGCTGTGTTACCAGTACTGTATTATCATAACCTATATCGGATGTACCCAGCATTTCTTCTGCTTCCATACCATGCTTGTTAATTGTATTTCTGTGTCATTTGATTTGGATTGTGAACTGTAACTTGCTCTTTTAACACTAAATAAAATCTTTATGGAAGAAAAAAAATATATTTTTCTCTGTCACTTTCACTTGTTACTCTCCATCTTACAACAATCTTTACCCAAACTCACACAGGTGTCTTTACAATCTACAAACAATACCATTGCTGGTGCAAACTTAAAGTGAGTCACAATTTGTTGTGCTTTTTATTATTTCCAAATAATCATAATTTGAGCCCAAAAAAATGTGATGTGTACCAACATCACAAATCAAAATGTAATTCCCAAAAATTTGAGGGTAATATCACTATTCTACACTCACCCACAAAGAACCAGCAAATATCACAGGATAAATCAAGAAGAATAACTCTTGAGTAATGTAATTCCATCACCTGTATGTCCAAAGAAATGCAGTATTTATGTGTATTTATGTGTAGGAGCTTCTTACATGTGGCAGCTCCGTGGCTTAGAGGTTAGAACTTCTGCTGAGCATCCCTGAGCATCCGGGTTTGATTCCCAAACATGCTGCTTCATGTAGGGATGTTGTCTCAGCTCCCAGGTCCTAAAACTATGTCTAAATGTAGTATTTATGTGTAGGAGGGTTCCACCACCATTGTAAATCTTGCCAGATGCACTATCTAGTCAAAAATATTGGGACGCCTGCCTTTACACACACATGAACTTTAATGGCAGCCCAGTCTTAGTCCGTAGGGTTAACATTTGATTTGGCCCACCCTTTGCAGCTAGAACAGCTTCTAGGAAGGCTGTCCATAAGGTTTAGTGTGTCTATGGGAATGTTTGACCATTCTTCCAGAAGTGCATTTGTGAGGCCAGGCACTGATGTTGGATGAGAAGGCCTGTCTCTGCTCTAATTCAACCAAAAGGTGTTCTATTGGGTTGAGGTCAGGACTCTGTGCAGCTAGTCAAGTTCCTCCACCCCCAAACTCGCTCATCCATGTCTTTATGGACCTTGCTTTGTGCAGTCATGTTGGAACAGGAAGGGGCTAGCCACAAACTGTTCCCACAAAATTGGGAGCATGAAATTGTCCAAAAAGTCTTAGTATGCTGATGCCTTAATGCCGCGTACACACGGTCGGACTTTTCGTCTACAAAAGTCCAACGGACGCTGACGGACTAAAGGTGGCTGGTAATCCGATCGTGTGTGGGCTTCTCCGGACTTTCAACGGACTTTTTTAGCCTCAAATCCGACGGACTTTAGATTTGAAGCATGCTTCAAATCTTTACGTCGTAAGTACGACGGACCCCGAAGTCCGCTCGTCTGTATGCTAGTCCGACGGACAAAAAAACGACGCATGCTCATAAGCAAAAACTAAACGGAAGCACTCGGTCTAGTAAAACTAGTGTTCGTATTGTAGGTAGCACATTCATCACGCTGCAAAATCTGTGATCGTTCAATGCAGCGCATTTTATTTCTTCTTTACGAAGGCTCTAAAGAACGAAGGTGTTTTGCTGTTCATAATCAGAGTTCTCCCAAACTGATTTCTGGATTCTTTTTCTCTTTGATCTCATGAATGATATAGTATGCCTTTTTAAAACAATGTTTCCATACTAATAATACTTTTTCCCCTTTTTATTTTTTATTTTTTATTTTTTTTATTTTTTTTAGGTTTGTAAAGTTAACACAAAGAACCCATTATTATTTTTTTTTTTTTTTATAGTGTTTATTTTTTAGTTTTTAGATAAAGTTAACCCAAAGCACCGTTTTTGGTTACGTAATTTTTTGGATTTTCAAGACTTACCACTTGAACATTATTAACATTAGTAATGTATTTTTGGTGTGTTTTTTTTCAAACTCAATGAGATTGTTGTCCCTTGTTAATTTAACATTGTGTGTAAAATCAATGATTTCAAAGAAAACACATAAAGTCTTTTGCTAAACTCAAAAAATATCCATTTATTCATGGTCAAAATAAAATAAAGAGGAAGTCAACGCTGGAAAAAGTCGGTGTACCAGAAAATTGGGATCTTGAGGAGTCCATATAAGAGGGAGCACAATCTGGTCCAAGAATCCCAGAGATCAACAGCACCAGCAGATGATCTAGATGTCCCCAGACTGTGGTCCTACAACAGCCTGCGTCTTCTGTCAGACCAGACTGAACCCAGGTCATCATTTTCTTCTCTTCCCTGCAGCCTTTCCTCCACGCTGCCCTGCAGCCTTCCCTGTAGCCTTCTTTTGAGGCTGTGGCTCTGGTGTTTCAGTTGTGGCAGGAGGAGGAGGAGGAGGAGGAGGAGGAGGAGGAGGAGGGGGGGCTGCCTCATGTAGTTGGGTGTTTTGTGTTAGCGTGCCCTGCAGCCCCTTATGGATTGTTTCCCCAAATAGGCGCTCACAAATGAGGCGCTGCTCCCAATCCATCTGAAGAAGCCTGCTGGCTAAGTAGCAGCCATAGGATTCTTCCGCTTCGGGGGGGCTTTTTAAAAAACGGGTGGCCTCTTGCATGAGGCGCAGGGATGCGTCCTGTGTGACCATCCCCTTCCTGGCCCTTTTTTTGGGAAGGTGGAGGGGAGGCACTTGGGATTCGGTCAGGCTTCTACTGGGCCCAGCCACCTCGCTTGGCCCAGCCACCTCACTGGGAGCAGCCACCTCACTGGGAGCAGCCACCTCCTGCCTGACACTGGGCCCAGCCTCCTCCAGGATGATGGTGAATCCGGCCTCCTCCAGGCTGTCCATGGGCCTGGTCTCCTCCTGCCTGCCACTTTCCCCACATTCCTCCTGGATGGACTCATCCTGTGTATAAAAAAAGGACAATAGTTTGAGTATATTTTTTTGGCTTCATCAATGACACACAGTTTGCTTCTCATGAATAGCAAATTCAATGTGAATACTTCTCTTTAATAAAAGAGTCTAATCAGACACCATAATTATTTCAAGCAGGTGCCAAACATATTTAGCCACTACTG